>NC_069503.1:897773957-897868957 GCF_027579735.1 Bombina bombina | reverse complement strand
TAAGACAAATAAGATGAGGACCAAACAAAATCATTTTCGTTCCTTTCGAAACTTCAAAGGTGGTCCCTCTACCTCCTTCCCTACTGCAAAGCAGGAGGGGAATTTTGCTCAATCCAAGTCAATCTGGAGACCTAACCAGACCTGGAATAAGGGTAAACAGACCAAGAAGCCCGCTGCTGCCACCAAGACGGCATGAAGGGGCAGCCCCCGATCCGGGACCGGATCTAGTAGGGGGTAGACTTTCTCTCTTTGCTCAGGCTTGGGCAAGAGACTTTCAGGACTCCTGGGCTTTAGAAATCGTGACCCAGGGGTATCTTCTAGCTTTCAAAGATAATCCTCCAAGGGGGAGATTTCATCTTTCACGGTTGTCTGTAAACCAGACAAAAAAAGAGGCGTTCTTACGCTGTGTAGAAGACCTATATACTATGGGGGTAATCTGCCCAGTTCCAAAAGCAGAACAGGGGCAGGGGTTTTACTCCAATCTGTTTGTGGTTCCCAAAAAAGAGGGAACTTTCAGACAGATTTTAGATCTCAAGATATAAAACATCCTTCAAGATGGAGACCATTCGGACTATTTTACCAATGATCCAGGAGGGTCAATATATGACCACCGTGTATTTGAAGGATGCGTATCTTCACATTCCTATCCATAAAGATCATCGCCAGTTCCTCAGGTTTGCCTTTCTGGACAAGCATTACCAGTTTGTGGCTCTTCCCTTCGGGTTGGCCACAGCTCCCAGAATTTTCACAAAAGTGCTAGGGTCTCTTCTGGCAGTTCTAAGGCCGCGGGGCAGAACAGTGGCGCCTTATCTGGACGATATCTTAATTCAAGCGTCAACTTACCAACTAGCCAAATCTCACACAGAAAAGCCAACACGATGTCTAAGATCTCACGGGTGGAAGGTGAACGTAAAAAGAGTTCGAAAAAAGTGAAAAATAGATTTTATTGATATGCCTTAAAAACAAGGTACATGCAGGCTAGCAGGAAAAACATGTTCATCCTGCTAGCCTGCATGTACCTTGTTTTTAAGGCATATCAATAAATTCTATTTTTTACTTTTTTAAAAACCGCAAGTGCAGCTGATTTTCTTTTTCCTGCTTGTTTTCTCTGCGGCGGAACCTGCCGCATTTTTGGTGTACACCCCCTGGGCTTCACACCTTTTCCTTCCCCCTGGACTTCTGGTCGCGTTTTCAGTCAGCGTGGGACCTGAGCGGCTGCTGTCATGGATGTAAAAAATAGTTCACTTATCCCTCTCACAAGAGTTCTATTTCTGGGAACTCTGATAGACTCGGTAGACATGAAAAATTTTCTGACGGAGGTCAGAAAATCAAAGATTTTAACCACCTGCCGAGCACTTCATTCCATTCCTCGACCGTCAGTGGCTCAGTGTATGGAGGTAATTGGACTAATGGTAGGGGCAATGGACATAGTTCTGTTTGCTCGCTTGCATCTCAGACCACTGCAACTATGCATGCTCAAACAGTGGAATGGGGATTATGCAAATTTATCTCCTCAGATAAATCTGGATCAAGAGACCAGAGACTCTCTTCTTTGGTGGTTGTCATAGGATCATTTGTCCCAGGGAATGTGTTTCCGCAAGCCAGCATGGATCATAGTGATGACGGACGCCAGCCTATTGGGCTGGGGTGCAGTCTGGAATTCCCTGAAAGCACAGGGTGTGTGGACTCAGGAGGAGGCTCTCCTTCCAATAAATATTCTAGAACTGAGAGCGATATTCAACGCGCTTCAGGCGTGGCCTCAGCTGGCTTCTGCCAGATTCATAAGATTCCAGTCGGACAATATCACGACTGTAGCATATATCAATCATCAGGGGGGAACAAAGAGTTCTCTAGCAATGATAGAGGTTTCCAAAATAATTTGATGGGCAGAGACTCACTCTTCCCATCTATCAGCAATCTATATCCCAGGAGTGGAGAACTGGGAAGCGGATTTTCTAAGTCGTCAGACTTTTCATCCGGGGGAGTGGGAACTCCATCCGGAGGTGTTTGCACAGTTGATTCGTCAATGGGGCACACCAGAATTGGGTCTGATGGCATCTTGTCAGAATGCCAAACTTCCTTGTTACGGGTCCAGATCAAGGGATCCCCAAGCAGTACTGAAAGACGCTCTAGCAGTACCTTGGTCGTTCAACCTGGCTTATGTGTTCCCACCATTTCCTCTCCTTCCTCGTCTGATTGCCAGAATCAAACAGGAGAGGGACAGATATCTGCTTTGTCAATTTTACTGCACAAACGTCTGGCAGATGTTCCAGACGTTGTCGTTTTGTCAGGCTTTGGTTAGAATTAAGCCTGTGTTTAAACCTATTGCTCCGCCATGGAGTTTGAATTTAGTTCTTAAAGTTCTTCAAGGAGTTCCGTTTGAACCTATGCATTCCATAGATATTAAGCTTCTATCTTGGAAAGTTCTGTTTTTAGTTGCTATCTCTTTGGCTCGAAGAGTTTCTGAACTATCTGCATTGCAATGCGACTCGCCTCATCTTGTTTTCCATTCTGATAAGGTGGTTTTGTGTACCAAACCTGGATTCCTTCCTAAGGTTGTTACTTATAAGAATGTGTCCTAATCCTTCCTCTAAGAAGGAGCGTCTGTTGCACAACTTGGACGTGGTTCGTGCTTTGAAGTTTTACTTGCAAGCGACCAAAGATTTCCGTCAAACATCTTCTCTGTTTGTTGTCTATTATGGAAAACGTAGAGGTCAAAAAGCTACGGCTACCTCTTTCTTTTTGGCTGAAAAGCATCATCCGTTTGGCATACGAGACTGCTGGACAGCAGCCTCCTGAAAGGATTACAGCTAGCTCACTTTACTAGAGCGGTGGCTTCCACATGGGCTTTTAAAAATGATGCTTATGTTGAACAGATTTGTAAGGCTGCGACTTGGTCTTCAATTCATAACTTTTCCAAATTTTACAAATTTGATACTTTTGCTTCTTCGGGGGCTAATTTTGGGAGAAAAGTTCTTCAAGCAGTGGTGCCTTCTGTTTAGGCATCTGTCTTGTCCCTCCCGTTCATCCGTGTCCTGTAGCCTTGGTATTCTATCCCACACGTAAAGGATGAATCTGTGGACTCGACGTATCTTATAGAAGAAAAGTAAATTTATGCTTACCTGATAAATTGATTTCTTCTATGATACGACGAGTCCACGGCCCGCCCTGTCAATTTAAGACAGATTATATTTTTTTTTATTTAAAACTTCAGTCACCTCTGCACCTTTTAGTTTCTCCTTTTTCTTCCTGTACCTTTGGTCGAATGACTGGGGGGTGGAGTCAAGGGAGGAGCTATATAGACAGCTCTGCTGTGGTGCTCTTTGCCACTTCCTGTTAGCAGGAGGATAATATCCCACAAGTAAAGGATGAATCCGTGGACTCTTCGTATCATAGAAGAAATCAATTTATCAGGTAAGCATAAATTTACTTTTTTGTTTTTTTAAGCTTAAAGGGATGGGAAAGTCAAAATTAAACTTGCAAGAATCAGAACATGCAATTTTAAAACTTTTAAAGTAACTTTTTCTAAGGTGCTTTGTTCTCTTGGTATCCATTGTAAAAATGAATAGGCATATATCCTACAATAGTTGGAGCTAGCTGGGGATTTGTACCTACATATATTTGTCTCTTGTGATTGGCTAACTAGATGTGTTCAGCTAGCTGATAGTAGTGCAATGCTGTTCCTTCAGCAAAGGATACCAAGAGAATGAAGCATATTTAATAATAAAAGTAAATTTGAAAGTTGTTTAAAATTGTATGTTCTATTCCAATCAACGATAAAATATTTGGAGTTTCCTGTCCTTTTAAGTCTGATATAGCTAAATTTCAGTATTTTACTTAAATAACTAATTTTGATTTTCTTGACAATGTCATTCTTTACAGCATTTTTTTTTTTTTTTTTTTTTTTTTTTATATATTTCCATTTATTTGTTTAATCCTTTAGATGTAGCTAAAGTTGCACTCCGAGAACACCCTCATTCTGCTCCTGGTGAGGATACGGCCACTTAATGAAACATACACATGTATGCCTGCTTATCATATGTTTACAAGCTGCATACACTTCTGGATTTTGTGCAGTATTACAACTTTGACTATATGTTTTTGACTTATTTGCGGAGACCAAACACCTAGGGACTCTATGCCCAAGCAATGTAAGCTCGTCCAAGCCCTCAAAGGTAGCAGTTAAATTATCCTACTCAGATCTGACCAGGGTGATTTTTATGCTCTAGCACTATTAGTTGCACAGCCATGCACCCTGTTTTTGCAACCAACTGCTTGTGCAGTGGTAAATGCGGACAGAGTATACAGACTGCTCACCCCAATGCCGGGCAGATAAGGTTCCCAGATGGTGTTTGATAAATGAGCCCCATAAAACAGGTGATTAGTGGGGGATTTTGTTTTATATTCACTCTTGGTATATTTTTAGAATTAACTGAAACATACTAGCAGTATGAAAAATGTCAGTAAATTGTGTTGTGGGTTTCATCAACATGCTCATTTTATTCTCTATCCTCTTTACATAGTTTTCTTATTAAGAATTTTCCTATTTTTTATCACTGGTACAATTATGTGATCTTTCTTTATCTGTAACTGGTAGTGTTTGAGATTGTAACACATACACGATTATAAACTATAGATACACATATAAGAATTTGTTTCAAAATAAAAGTACCATGTTTCTTATTGTAGATAATCTCCACTCTAAATGCTCAAATTCAGACCATGAAAGACACAGCTGCATTAAATGTAAAACAATTCAATGATGAAAATGAGATGTTGAGGCAGCATCTTAAGTTAAAGGTATGTATGAAAGCAGTTTCCATACACTTGCTACATTTTAGTATGTTTTCCTTTTTTTCTGCTGATAGCAGACCAATATTTCTTTCATGTAATTGGCAAGAGTCCATGAGCTAGTGACGTATGAGATATACAATCCTACCAGGAGGGGCAAAGTTTCCCAAACCTCAAAATGCCTACAAATACACCCCCCACCACACCCACAATTCAGTTTTACAAACTTTGCCTCCTATGGAGGTGGTGAAGTAAGTTTGTGCTAGATTTCTACGTTTCCCGGTTCCTCTGAGTACAGTGAAAGTCAGAGGGATGTGAAGGGAGTGTCACCTATTGAATACAATGGTCTTCCTAACTGGGATCTATTTCATAGGTTCTCTTTTATCGGTCGTAGAGATTCATCTCCTACCTCCCTTTTCAGATTGATGATATACTCTTATATACCATTGCTTCTACTGATTTTCGTTTCAGTACTGGTTTGGCTATCTACTATATGTGGATGGGTGTCTCTTGGTAAGTATGTCTCATTTATTTAAGACACTCTCAGCTATGGTTTGGCACTTTATATATAAAGTTCTAAATATATGTTTGTACTTATATTTGCCATGATTCAGGTTTATCGGTATATTTCCTTTTTGCAGACTGTCAGTTTCATATCTGGGAAATACATTAAAAAAAAAAAAATTCTTACATGAGGTTTTCAAATTGACTTTCTAAATTGCGGGCTGTATTAGGCTCGCGAGAGCACAAAATGCTATAATTTATTGGGTCATTCGTGGCGCAAGACTTTTTTGGCGCGAAAATTACGTTTGATGCAAATTCATCATTTCCGGCGTCTTAGTTGGCGCAGAGTCTTTCACAAGGTTGCTTCATCTGTGAAGCTCGAGTTACGTTCTGGACGTTTTTGGTGCCAAAAAATGTTTTTCAGTTTGTGGTGCGTCATACTTGACACCAAACATTTTTTCATTAAGACCTCATTCCTTTTGCCTCTGTTTTTTTTTTCTATGTCAGAGGCTTATTCTGTTTGCATTTTTTCACATTCCTGAAACTGTCATATAAGGAAATTGATCATTTAGCTTTATATTTTGTTTTTTCTTTTACATACTGCAAGATGTCTCAATCTGTCTCAGAATCTACTACTGGAATCCTGCTGCCTTATATTGGTTCTACCAAAGCTAAGTGCATTTGTTGTAAACTTGTGGTAACTGTTCCTCCAGCTGTGGTTTGTAATAGTTGTCATGATAAACTTTTACATGCAGAGAATGTTTCCATCAGTAGTAGTTCATTACCTGTTGCTGGTTCAACATCTAATGCTCAGGATATTCCTGAGAATTTATTTCTGATTCCATTCAGAAGGCTTTGTCTGCCATTCCGCCTTCTATTAAACGTAAAAGGTCTTTGAAAACTTATCATAGAGTTGATGAGTTTTCTAATAACCGACAATATACTGATTTATCTATTTCTGATGAGGATCTGTCTAATTCAGAGGATCCTGCCTCAGATATTGACACTGACAAATCCTCTTATTGATTTAAAATGGAGTATATTCGTTCTTTATTAAAAGAAGTGTTGATTGCATTAGATATGGAGGAGACTAGTCCTCTTGATACTAAAACTGGTAAACGTTTAAATTCGGTTTATAAACCTCATGTAGTTATTCCAGAGGTTTTTCCAGTTCCTGATGCTTTTTTCAGATATAATTTCAAAGGAATCGAATAGACTGGGTACTTTTTTTTCTCCTTCAAGGTTTAAAAAATTGTATTCTTTGCCTACTGATAGATTGGAGTTTTGGGAAAAGAGCTCCAAAGTTGATGGGGCCGTCTCTACTCTTGATGGGGCCGTTTCAAAGTTGATGGGGCCGTCTCTACTCTACGGAAGATAGTACTTCTTTTAGAGATCCTTTAGATAGGAAGCTTGAATCTTATCTAAGGAAAGCTTATTTATGTTCAGGTCATCTTCTTAGGCCTGCTATTTCTTTGGCTGATATTGCATCTGCCTCAACTTTTTGTTTGGAAACTTTAGCGCAACAAGTATCAGATCATAATGTGTATAGCATTGTTAAATTAATTCAACATGCTAATTTCATTTGTGATGCCATTTTTGATATCATCAGAATTGATGTTAGATATATGTCTTTAGCTATTTTAGCTAGAAGAGCTTTATGGCTTAAATCTTGGAATGCTGATATGACTTCTAAATCAGCATTGCTATCTCTTTCTTTCCAAGGTAATAAATTATTTGGTTCTCAGTTGGATTCTATAATTTCAACTGTCACTGGAGGGAAGGGAGCTTTTTTTGCCTCAGGATAAAAAATCTAAGGGTAAATTTAAAGCTTCTAACCGTTTTCGTTCCTTTTGATAAAATAAGGAACAGAAACCTAATTCTTCCCCTAAGGAATCTGTCTCCAATTGGAAGCCTTCCTCAATCTGGAATAAATTCAAGCCATATAAGAGATCTAAACCAGCCCCCAAGTCCGCATGAAGGTGCGTCCTTCATTCCAGCTCAGCTGGTAGGGGGCAGATTAAAAAAATGTTTCAATACCTTGCACTTCATGTTCCTGGTTTCAGGAATAATGTCCTATCTCATGTAAGTGGCTAATCTTTGTTTATTGAACCTGATGTTTCATTTAATAACAGCTCTCATATATATATATATATATATATATATATATATATATATATATATATATATATATATGCCACTGCTTCTGATTGAATACAGTGACATTGATAATTGTAATGTTGGTACTTTAATGCTTTAGTTTCAGTTTAATTTCTATATGAGAAATGTATAATTATTCTTCTCGTTTATGATCCGTGCCTGGACACATTTTCTGTTTTGTGTATATTTTCCATTACCTCAATAAAAAAAATATTTAAAAAAAAAAAAAAATGTTTCAAGGAAGTTTGGATAAATTCAGTCCAAAATCATTGGATTCAGAACATTGTCTCTCAGGGGTACAGAATAGGTTTCAGAGTAAGACCGCCTGTGAGAACTTTCTTTCTCTCATGCATTCCAGTGAACCCAGAGAAAGCACAGGCTTTCCTGAAGTGTGTTTCAGACCTGGAGTTATCTGGGGTAATTGTGCCAGTTCCTTTTCAGGAACAGGGTCTGGGGTTTTATTCAAATCTGTTCATTGTCCCAAAGAAAGAAAATTCATTCAGACCAGTTCTGGATCTAAAAGTCTTGAATCGTTATGTTGAGGACCAACATTCAAAATGGTGACTATAAGGACTATTCTGCCTTTTGTTCAGCAAGGGCATTACATGTCCACAATAGACTTACAAGATGCATATCTTCATATTCCGATTCATCCAGATCACTATCAGTTCCTGAGATTCTCTTTTCTAGACAAGCATTACCAATTTGTTGCTCTTCCTTTTGGCCTAGCGACAGCTCTAAGGATATTTTCAAAGGTTCTCGGTGCCCTACTCTCTGTAATCAGAGAGCGGGGTATTGCAGTGTTTCCTTATTTGGACGATATCTTGGTACTTGCTCAGTCTTTACATTCTGCAGAATCTCACACAAATCAACTAGTGTTTCTTCAAAGACATGGTTGGAGGATCAATTTAGCAAAAAGTTCTTTGATTCCTCAGACAAGGGTCACCTTTTTAGGTTTCCAGATAGATTCAGTATCCATGACTTTGCCCCCTAACAGACAAGAGACGTCTGAAATTGGTTGCAGCCTGTCAGAATCTTCAGTCTGTCATTCCCTTCAGTAGCTATGTGCATGGAGGTTTTAGGTCTCATGACTGCAGCATTGGACGCAATCCCCTTTGCTCGTTTTCACACGAGACCTCTTCAGCTTTGTATGCTGAACCAATGGTGCATGGATTATACAAGGATATCACAATTAATATCTTTAAATCCCAATGTTCGACTATCTCTGACTTGGTGGTTAGATCACCATCGTATAGTTCAAGGGGCCTCTCTTGTTCGTCCAACCTGGACTGTGATCAAAACAGATGCGAGTCTTTCAGGTTGGGGAGCTGTCTGGGGATCTCTGACAGCATAAGGGGTTCGGAAATCTCAAGAGGCGAGATTACCAATCAATATTTTGGAACTCTGTGCGATTCTCAGAGCTCTTCAATTTTGGCCTTTATTGAAGAGAGCTCCGTTAATTTGTTTTCAGCCAGACAATGCCACAACTGTGACGTATGTCAATCATCAGGATGGGACTCACAGTCCTCAGGCTATGAAAGAAGTATCCCGGATACTTGTTTGGGCAGAATCCAGCTCCTGTCTAATTTCTGCGGTCCATATCCCAGGTATAGACAATTGGGAAGCGGATTTTCTCAGTCATCAAACTTTACATCTGGGAGAGTGGTCTCTTCACCCAGATGTGTTTTTTCAAATTGTTCAGATGTGGAGGCTTCCAGAAATCTGATGGCATCTCATCTAAACAAGAAACTTCCCAGGTACCTCTCCAGGGATCCTCAGGCAGAAGCAGTTGGAGTTATCACCCTGCCTATACTGTATTTTTCCGCCTCTAGTTCTTCTTCCAAGAATGATTTCCAAGATCATCATGGAGCAATCGTTTGTGCTGCTGGTGGCTCCAGCATGGGCTCACAGGTTTTGGTATGCGGATCTTGTTCGGATGTCCAGTTTCCAACAGTGTTAATTTTGTCGACTAAAATGAGTATAAAACTAAAGAAATTCTGATGACTAAAATATGACTAAAACTAAAATGGCATTTTAGTCAAAAGACTATGACTAAAACTAAATCAAAATGGCATTTTAGTCAAAAGACTATGACTAAAACTATATAAAAATTTGCTGACACAAACATTTTATGCAAGGTGTTATAATCAATCCATATCTAATTACTGCGCTTTTGTAAAATTTACGAAACCTAATTTTATTAATTTTTTTTAAATCTGTATTGCATGTTCAAACCTTAATACCATCAATAAAAACAGGTTAATCAACCTTTACTCCTGGAGTATATAATAAGTTTGGAAGTTCTAGAGCAGTGCTAAATGTTTTTTGAATCTGTGAACAATCAATTGATTCTTTCTATAGAAATAAGCATAACCCACGAGTATGGGTTTGTTATGCTGTGCCTGTGTTAGCTGCAGAAACTTTTGGTTGTGTTGAGTTACTTACTACTTGTTTTAATTATTAACAGAGACATGTTAAAATTTTTATATTGGGTAATATGTGCGATACAGCCAATACAGTTTACAGTTTTGTTTTTTTATATTTTAAAGTTGCACTTCTGTTTGTTTATGGAACTTGGTTTTATTTAATTTGAAGTTTAATAAAGATGTTGTATATCACTAGGGCTAAATCTGTGTCTGTATTGCATGTTGAAACCTTAATACCATAAATAATGTGTTATGTTTACACCTGGAGTATATAATCAGTTTGCAAATTATAGAGAAATGCTTAAATAATGCATTACACTTTAACTAAACCCCTTAGATTTTAGTTGACTAAAATCTACTGGAAATTTAGTCGACTAAAATCTACTGGAGATTCAGTCGACTAAAACTAGACTAAAACAATTCAGATGACTAAAATACGACTAAAACTAATATGGCATTTTAGTCAAAAGACTAAGACTAAATCGAAATTTGCTGTCAAAATTAACACTGGTTGCCAACCTTGGCCACTTCCACTAAGGCCAAATCATTAAATTTGAAGGTATGGAAATTGAACGCTTAGTGCTTAGTATTAATCACTGAGTCAGAAACACCTCTATGACTATGTTGCAGGCTCGTAAATCTGTTTCTAGCTACTAAAGTTTTCAGGAAGACTTCTAGTCTACAGGGAGTGCGGAATTATTAGGCAAGTTGTATTTTTGAGGATTAATTTTATTATTGAACAACAACCCTGTTCTCAATGAACCCAAAAAACTCATTAATATCAAAGCTGAATAGTTTTGGAAGTAGTTTTTAGTTTGTTTTTAGTTATAGCTATTTTAGGGGGATATCTGTGTGTGCAAGTGACTATTACTGTGCATAATTATTAGGCAACTTAACAAAAAACAAATATATTCCCATTTCAATTATTTATTTTTACCAGTGAAACCAATATAACATCTCAACATTCACAAATATACATTTCTGACATTCAAAAACAAAACAAAAACAAATCGGTGACCAATATAGCCACCTTTCTTTGCAAGGACACTCAAAAGCCTGCCATCCATGGATTCTGTCAGTGTTTTGATCTGTTCACCATCAACATTGCGTGCAGCAGCAACCACAGCCTCCCAGACACTGTTCAGAGAGGTGTACTGTTTTCCCTCCTTGTAAATCTCACATTTGATAATGGACCACAGGTTCTCAATGGGGTTCAGATCAGGTGAACAAGGAGGCCATGTCATTAGATTTTCTTCTTTTATACCCTTTCTTGCCAGCCACGCTGTGGAGTACTTGGACGCGTGTGATGGAGCATTGTCCTGCATGAAAATCATGTTTTTCTTGAAGGATGCAGACTTCTTCCTGTACCACTGCTTGAAGAAGGTGTCTTCCAGAAACTGGCAGTAGGACTGGGAGTTAAGCTTGACTCCATCCTCAACCCGAAAAGGCCCCACAAGCTCATCTTTGATGATACCAGCCCAAACCAGTACTCCACCTCCACCTTGCTGGCGTCTGAGTCGGACTGGAGCTCTCTGCCCTTTACCAATCCAGCCACGGGCCCATCCATCTGGCCCATCAAGACTCACTCTCATTTCATCAGTCCATAAAACCTTAGAAAAATCAGTCTTGAGATATTTCTTGGCCCAGTCTTGACTTTTCAGCTTGTGTGTCTTGTTCAGTGGTGGTCGTCTTTCAGCCTTTCTTACCTTGGCCATGTCTCTGAGTATTGCACACCTTGTGCTTTTGGGCACTCCAGTGATGTTGCAGCTCTGAAATATGGCCAAACTGGTGGCAAGTGGCATTTTGGCAGCTGCAAGCTTGACTTTTCTCAGTTCATGGGCAGTTATTTTGCGCCTTGGTTTTTCCACACGCTTCTTGCGACCCTGTTGACTATTTTGAATGAAACGCTTGATTGTTCGATGATCACGCTTCAGAAGCTTTGCTTTTAAGAGTGCTGCATCCCTCTGCAAGATATCTCACTATTTTTGACTTTTCTGAGCCTGTCAAGTCCTTCTTTTGACCCATTTTGCCAAAGGAAAGGAAGTTGCCTAATAATTATGCACACCTGATATAGGGTGTTGATGTCATTAGACCACACCCCTTCTCATTACAGAGATGCACATCACCTAATATGCTTAATTGGTAGTAGGCTTTCGAGCACTCCCTGTATTTGTTATCTTTTCTGGTCCTAGGAAAGGTCAGAAAGCACAATTATTCCAATTCCTTTGATGCTTTTTTACTCCTTTCTTTATCACCCCAGTTCTTGGCTATTCGTTAAACTTAATTGTGGCTTTGGTGAGGGGTGTATTTGTAGTCATTTTGAGGTTTGGGAAACTTTGCCCCTCCTGGTAGGATTGTATATCCCATACGTCACTAGCTCATGGACTCTTGCCAATATGAAAATGAATTTATCAGGTAAATTCTTACATAAATTATGTTATATGTCCATATGTGTGCTATTCTGCTCATAGATGCTTCCACCTCACAATAATCGTACTTAATTGATCTGGGCAGACTTAGTAGGGAAGAAATTTCACAAACTGAATTGTGGCATCCTATAACAGTGCTATGTTTAAAGTCCTTGAACTCATCAGTACGACCCATTATACTGCCAATGTAGGTCTACAGATATTTCATGGCTATGTGCTGGACTTTATTATGCACGTTGAATGGGTGTGAATGAAACACATGAACTTATTAATTAGTAGGTGGTGTCTAAATACTTTTTGCCATGTAGTGTGTAAAAAAAAAAAAAAAAAAAAAAAGAACTGACATCTACATAAACGGTGGGATTTGTATGTATACAGATGGGGATGACTAGCTTTTTTTTAAAAAATAAAATAAAAATTCATTTAACCTAAACCTTGGGTATACTGAGCAGTTTTTTTTTTCCATTATTTGATAGGGCCTCTCTTCATAAATGACACGTGTGTTGTGTTTTATTTTATTTAATTTTTATTTTTTATATTCATATAGAAAACAAATATTTCCTTCTATTGGCATTGAGTCCACAAAAACATTCATAACCTATGGGAAATACCTGGTCACTAGGTGGAGACAAAGCATTGAAGTATTCCTATCAATTCCCCTAACCTCCCAGTAGTTCTTTGCCTTGAGTCATGGAAGTAGGCAGAGAGGTGCTCTGCAGAAGAAAAAGAAAATTAAGAAAGCATAGATTTGGCTCTCATATGGATAGTATTCCTTCAGGAGAGAGCCAGTGATTAATTTAGCCATGTAAATCTCAAGGTGGAGTATTTGGCATAGGTTAGTTCTGGTTGTCGTTGGAAGTCCCACACTTCTTTCCAGATACTGTATTCTAAATCCCTTGTCAGGAAATGCAGTGTTACACTAGCTTTCCAGACCTAGTACAATGGGTAAGTTATTCCCTCTCTCATTGTAAGTTGTCTAATAGAGAGGATGTCTTAATATGGGTCACTGTGAGAATCGACTGACTGTGTGTATAATAATTATCATCCCAAGCCTCAGCAAGTGGAAGCCTGGCTGCAAGGTGCTTTAGACAGCATTGGGGGCACTTATTGTATGAGTCTTAGACCTCGGAGACGCAGATGATTTGATGGCTATGGGGGAGCACTATTACGTGCATTAGGATTCTCTACAGTTTTCTCTCGTAAGGTGTATCCAGTCCACGGGTTCATCCATTGCAAAGAGGGCACCCACAGCAGAGCTGTCTATATAGCTCCTCCCCTAACCCCCACCTCCAGTCATTCTCTTTGCAACTCTCGACAAGATAGGAAGTATAAAGAGATATGTGGTGACTTAGTGTAGTTTTGCCTTCAATCAAGAGTTTATTTTTAAACGGTACCGGCGTTGTACTGTTTACTCTCAGGCAGAAATTAGAAGAAGAGTTCTGCCTGGAGGTTGATGATCTTAGCGGTTTGTAACTAAGGTCCATTGCTGTTCTCACACATAACTGAAGAGTATGGGATAACTTCAGTTGGGGGAACGGTCTGCAGATTACCTGCTTTGAGGTATGTTCAGTACTTTTATTTCTAGAGAAAGAATAAGTTCTAGAAAATGCTGACAGAACCTTGTGTATATTGAGGTAAGCTAGATGCAGTGATTTTACAACGACTGGGATCATGCTTACAAAATGGGGTAATACTCATGTTAATACTCTTATTAATTAGTGTCAAAACGTTTACTTGTTTTATTAATGGGACGTTTTTTCTCTGAGGGTGATAAGTCCTTATTTGGGGCCTAGTTTCCACATGGCATAGTCAGATACTCCTAGGAGTATTTCCTTAAGGCCCCTCTGACATCGAGTGCATGGTGGGAGGGGCCTATTTTCGCGCTTTAGTTGCGCAGTTTCTTTCAGACTGAGACATCCAGCTTCCCTAGAGGAGTCCTCTTGCATCTGTGGACCACTATAGAGAGCTTATTTCTTCCCTAATCGTATTTGAGGGCAGGTAGGAGCCACAGCAGAGCTGTGGCAAGGTGTTTAACTGTCTTTTACAGGTGGTTGACGTTTTTTGAATCCGGTTTGGGGGCTAAGGGGTTAATCATCCATTTGCAAGTGGGTGCGATGTTACTTTAGTCCCTTACACACACTGTAAAAATTTCGAAGTTTTTACTACATTTTATCACTGTTTTGCAGTTTAAGTGGTAGTTTTTTTTCTCTTAAAGGCACAGTACCATTTTTGTTTAATTGCTGTTTCACATTTATTAACCCCTTAGTGACCAGACCACTTTTCAATTTGTTGACCATCTGGGACCAAGGCTATTTTTGCATTTCTGCGATGTTTGTGTTTAACTGTAATTTTCCTCTTACTCATTTACTGTACCCACACATATTATATACTGTTTCTTCTGTTAAGTGTGATCAGTCCACGGGTCATCATTACTTCTGGGATATTACTCCTCCCCAACAGGAAGTGCAAGAGGATTCACCCAGCAGAGCTGCATATAGCTCCTCCCCTCTACGTCACTCCCAGTCATTCTCTTGCACCCAACGACTAGATAGGATGTGTGAGAGGACTATGGTGATTATACTTAGTTTTATATCTTCAATCAAAAGTTTGTTATTTTAAAATAGCACCGGAGTGTGTTATTACCTCTCTGGCAGAGTTTGAAGAAGAATCTACCAGAGTTTTGCTATGATTTTAGCCGGAGTAGTTAAGATCATATTGCTGTTCTCGGCCATCTGAGGAGTGAGGTAAACTTCAGATCAGGGGACAGCGGGCAGATGAATCTGCATAGAGGTATGTAGCAGTTTTTATTTTCTGACAATGGAATTGATGAGAAAATCCTGCCATACCGATATAATGTCATGTATGTATACTTTACACTTCAGTATTCTGGGGAATGGTACTTCACTAGAATTACACTGTAAGAAATACATAAAGCTGTTTAATAACTAGAGATTATGTTTAACGTTTTTGCTGGAATGTAAAATCGTTTTCATTTGCTGAGGTACTGTGTGAATAAATGTTTGGGCACTATTTTTCCACTTGGCAGTTGCTTAATCTGTTTTTCTGACAGTTTCTGTTCTCCCTCACTGCTGTGTGTGAGGGGGAGGGGCCGTTTTTTGGCGCTTTTACTATGCATCAAATATTTCAGTCAGCAACTCATTGTATTCCCTGCATGATCCGGTTCATCTCTACAGAGCTCAGGGGTCTTCAAAACTTATTTTGAGGGAGGTAATTTCTCTCAGCAGAGCTGTGAGAATTATAGTTTGACTGAGATAAAAAACGTTTATTCTGTAATTTGTTTCCTGCTTTCAGAATTTGTTATCTTTGCTAATGGGATTAAACCTTTGCTAAAGTTGTGTTGTTTACAAGGATTGAGGCTATAACTGTTTCAATTTATTAATTTTCAACTGTCATAGATCTTCTGTGCTTCTTAAAGGCACAGTACATTTTAATATTATTCTAATTGAATTGTATTTCCAAGTTGCAAGTTTATTTGCTAGTGTGTTAAACATGTCTGATTCAGAGGATGATACCTGTGTCATTTGTTGCAATGCCAAAGTGGAGCCCAATAGAAATTTATGTACTAACTGTATTGATGCTACTTTAAATAAAAGTCAATCTGTACAAATTGAACAAATTTCACCAAACAACGAGGGGAGAGTTATGCCGACTAACTCGCCTCACGTGTCAGTACCTACATCTCCCGCTCAGAGGGAGGTGCGTGATATTGTAGCGCCGAGTACATCTGGGCGGCCATTACAAATCACATTACAGGATATGGCTACTGTTATGACTGAGGTTTTGGCTAAATTACCAGAACTAAGAGGTAAGCGTGATCACTCTGGGGTGAGAACAGAGTGCGCTGATAATATTAGGGCCATGTCAGACACTGCGTCACAGGTGGCAGAACATGAGGACGGAGAACTTCATTCTGTGGGTGACGGTTCTGATCCAAACAGACTGGATTCAGATATTTCAAATTTTAAATTTAAACTGGAAAACCTCCGTGTATTACTAGGGGAGGTGTTAGCGGCTCTGAATGATTGTAACACAGTTGCAATACCAGAGAAAATGTGTAGGTTGGATAAATATTTTGCGGTACCGACGAGTACTGAGGTTTTTCCTATACCTAAGAGACTTACTGAAATTGTTACTAAGGAGTGGGATAGACCCGGTGTGCCGTTCTCACCCCCTCCGATATTTAGAAAAATGTTTCCAATAGACGCCACCACAAGGGACTTATGGCAAACGGTCCCTAAGGTGGAGGGAGCAGTTTCTACCTTAGCTAAGCGTACCACTATCCCGGTGGAGGATAGCTGTGCTTTTTCAGATCCAATGGATAAAAAATTAGAGGGTTACCTTAAGAAAATGTTTGTTCAACAAGGTTTTATATTGCAACCCCTTGCATGCATTGCGCCGATCACGGCTGCAGCGGCATTCTGGATTGAGTCTCTGGAAGAGAACATTGGTTCAGCTACTCTGGACGACATTACGGACAGGCTTAGAGTCCTTAAACTAGCTAATTCATTCATTTCGGATGCCGTAGTACATCTTACTAAACTTACGGCGAAGAATTCAGGATTCGCCATTCAGGCACGCAGGGCGCTGTGGCTAAAATCCTGGTCAGCTGATGTTACTTCTAAGTCTAAATTGCTTAATATACCTTTCAAAGGGCAGACCTTATTCGGGCCCGGGTTGAAAGAGATTATCGCTGACATTACAGGAGGTAAAGGCCATGCCCTGCCTCAGGACAAAGCCAAAGCCAAGACTAGACAGTCTAATTTTCGTTCCTTTCGTAATTTCAAAGCAGGAGCAGCATCAACTTCCTCTGCACCAAAACAGGAAGGAGCTGTTGCTCGCTACAGACAAGGCTGGAAACCTAACCAGTCCTGGAACAAGGGCAAGCAGACTAGGAAACCTGCTGCTGCCCCTAAAACAGCATGAATTGAGGGCCCCCGATCCGGGATCGGATCTAGTGGGGGGCAGACTTTCTCTCTTCGCCCAGGCTTGGGCAAGAGATGTTCAGGATCCCTGGGCGCTAGAGATAATATCTCAGGGATACCTTCTAGACTTCAAATACTCTCCTCCAAGAGAGAGATTTCATCTGTCAAGATTGTCAACAATCCAGACAAAGAAAAAGGCGTTTCTACGCTGCGTACAAGAGCTCTTGTTAATGGGAGTAATCCATCCAGTTCCACGATCGGAACAGGGACAGGGGTTTTACTCAAATCTGTTTGTGGTTCCCAAAAAAGAGGGAACTTTCAGACCAATCCTGGACTTAAAGATCCTAAACAAATTCCTAAGAGTTCCATCGTTCAAGATGGAGACTATTCGGACAATTTTACCTATGATCCAAGAGGGTCAATACATGACCACTGTAGATTTAAAAGATGCTTACCTTCACATACCGATTCACAAAGATCATTATCGGTACCTAAGGTTTGCCTTCCTAGACAGGCATTACCAGTTTGTGGCTCTTCCATTCGGATTGGCTACAGCTCCAAGAATCTTCACAAAGGTTCTGGGTGCTCTTCTGGCGGTACTAAGACCGCGGGGAATCTCGGTAGCTCCATACCTAGACGACATTCTGATACAAGCTTCAAGCTTTCAAACTGCTAAGTCTCATACAGAGTTAGTTCTGGCATTTCTAAGGTCACATGGATGGAAGGTGAACGAAAAGAAAAGTTCACTCGTTCCACTCACAAGAGTTCCCTTCCTGGGGACTCTTATAGATTCTGTAGAAATGAAGATTTACCTGACAGAGGACAGGCTAACAAGACTTCAAAGTGCTTGCCGCACCCTTCATTCCATTCAACACCCGTCAGTGGCTCAATGCATGGAGGTAATCGGCTTAATGGTAGCGGCAATGGACATAGTACCCTTTGCACGCTTACACCTCAGACCACTGCAACTGTGCATGCTAAGTCAGTGGAATGGGGATTACTCAGACTTATCCCCTTCTCTGAATCTGGATCAAGAGACCAGAAATTCTCTTCTATGGTGGCTTTCTCGACCACATCTGTCCAGGGGGATGCCATTCAGCAGACCAGACTGGACAATTGTAACAACAGACGCCAGCCTTCTAGGTTGGGGTGCCGTCTGGAATTCTCTGAAGGCTCAGGGACAATGGAGTCAGGAGGAGAGTCTCCTGCCAATAAACATTCTGGAATTGAGAGCAGTTCTCAATGCCCTCCTGGCTTGGCCCCAGTTGACAACTCGGGGGTTCATCAGGTTTCAGTCGGACAACATCACGACTGTAGCTTACATCAACCATCAGGGAGGGACAAGAAGCTCCCTAGCTATGATGGAAGTATCAAAGATAATTTGCTGGGCAGAGTCTCACTCTTGCCACCTGTCAGCAATCCACATCCCGGGAGTGGAGAACTGGGAGGCGGATTTCTTAAGTCATCAGACTTTTCATCCGGGGGAGTGGGAACTTCATCCGGAGATCTTTGCCCAAATACTTCGACGTTGGGGCAAACCAGAGATAGATCTCATGGCGTCTCGACAGAACGCCAAGCTTCCTCGTTACGGGTCCAGATCCAGGGATCCAGGAGCAGTCCTGATAGATGCTCTGACAGCACCTTGGGACTTCAGGATGGCTTACGTGTTTCCACCCTTCCCGTTGCTTCCTCGATTGATTGCCAGAATCAAACAAGAGAGAGCATCAGTGATTCTAATAGCACCTGCGTGGCCACGCAGGACTTGGTATGCAGACCTGGTGGACATGTCATCCTGTCCACCTTGGTCTCTACCTCTGAAACAGGACCTTCTGATACAGGGTCCCTTCAAACATCAAAATCTAACTTCTCTGAAGCTGACTGCTTGGAAATTGAACGCTTGATTTTATCAAGACATGGATTTTCTGAGTCAGTTATTGATACCTTAATACAGGCTAGGAAACCTGTTACCAGAAAGATTTACCATAAGATATGGCGTAAATACCTATATTGGTGTGAATCCAAAGGTTACTCTTGGAGTAAGGTTAGGATTCCTAGGATATTGTCTTTTCTACAAGAAGGTTTAGAAAAGGGTTTATCTGCTAGTTCATTAAAGGGACAGATCTCAGCTCTGTCCATTCTGTTACACAAACGTCTGTCAGAAGTTCCTGACGTCCAGGCTTTTTGTCAGGCTTTGGCCAGAATTAAGCCTGTGTTTAAAACTGTTGCTCCACCATGGAGTTTAAACCTTGTTCTTAATGTTTTACAGGGCGTTCCGTTTGAACCCCTTCATTCAATTGATATAAAGTTGTTATCTTGGAAAGTTCTATTTTTAATGGCTATTTCCTCGGCTCGAAGAGTCTCTGAATTATCAGCCTTACATTGTGATTCTCCTTATTTGATTTTTCATTCGGATAAGGTAGTCCTGCGTACTAAACCTGGGTTCTTACCTAAGGTAGTTACTATCAGGAATATCAATCAAGAGATTGTTGTTCCTTCTTTATGCCCAAATCCTTCTTCAAAGAAGGAACGTCTACTGCACAACCTGGATGTAGTCCGTGCTCTAAAATTTTACTTACAGGCAACTAAGGAATTTCGACAAACGTCTTCTCTGTTTGTCATTTACTCTGGGCAGAGGAGAGGTCAAAAAGCTTCCGCTACCTCTCTTTCTTTTTGGCTTCGTAGCATAATTCGTTTAGCTTATGAGACTGCTGGACAGCAGCCTCCTGAAAGAATTACAGCTCATTCTACTAGAGCTGTGGCTTCCACTTGGGCCTTCAAGAATGAGGCCTCTGTTGAACAGATTTGCAAGGCTGCAACTTGGTCTTCGCTTCATACTTTTTCCAAATTTTACAAATTTGACAAATTTGACACTTTTGCTTCATCAGAGGCTATTTTTGGGAGAAAGGTTCTTCAGGCAGTGGTTCCTTCTGTATAAAGAGCCTGCCTATCCCTCCCGTCATCCGTGTACTTTTGCTTTGGTATTGGTATCCCAGAAGTAATGATGACCCGTGGACTGATCACACTTAACAGAAGAAAACATAATTTATGCTTACCTGATAAATTCCTTTCTTCTGTAGTGTGATCAGTCCACGGCCCGCCCTTTTTTTAAGGCAGGTAAATATTTTTTAATTTATACTCCAGTCACCACTTCACCCTTGGCTTTTCCTTTCTCGTTGGTCCTTGGTCGAATGACTGGGAGTGACGTAGAGGGGAGGAGCTATATGCAGCTCTGCTGGGTGAATCCTCTTGCACTTCCTGTTGGGGAGGAGTAATATCCCAGAAGTAATGATGACCCGTGGACTGATCACACTACAGAAGAAAGGAATTTATCAGGTAAGCATAAATTATGTTTTTTCTCGCCATTAAATGGACTTTCTAAAGATATGATTATTTTCATCATATCTTATAATTTACTATAAAAAAAAATATAAAATATGAGGAAAAAATGAAAAAAAAATGCACTTTTTCTAACTTTGAGCCCCAAAATTTCTTACACATCTACAACCACCATAAAATACCAATGCTAAACAGTTTCTAAATTTTGTCCTGAGTTTATAAATACCCAATGTTTACATGTTCTTTGCTTTTTTTTGCAAGTTATAGGGCAATAAGTACAAGTAGCACTTTGCTATTTCAAAACCATGTTTTTTCAAAATTGGCGATAGTTACATTGTAACACCAATATCTGTCATGAATCCCTGAATAACCCTTCAAATGTATATATTTTTTAAAAGAAGACAACCTAAGGTATTAAACTTGGGGTATTTTGACTTTTTTCATGCAACCATTTTACCACCAATCTATGCCAAAGTTTGGGGGGGGAAAAAAAATAATTTGATTTTTTGACAAAATAGCAATTTAAGAATACATTTACTGATAATATTAAGGGTTACTGCCAAATAACACCCTCATATGTCTTCAGCAGCATCTCCTGGGTACAGTGATACCACCCATGTATAGGTGTGTCGGGTTCTCTGGGGGCTAAAAGCTCTTATTTTTAGGGAGCGCATTCCAGTTTTTCAACTTGGAATTTTCACATCTGTCATCATGCACCCATGTCCTATTTGGGACATTTCTGAAGCTGGTCAATGGAATTTACCCCCATCAAACCATATATTTTTGAAAAGTAGACACCCTAGGGTATTTCAAATGCTTGTATTTTAACACTTTCCATGCACTAATTCAACCACCAGTCTTTGAAAAATAACACAAAATAATGACTACCCAAAAGTTTGACACACACATTGTACTTTAGGCATGGATTCTCAGTTCCTGTTATGTGTTACTACCAAAAAAAACCTCAATATGTGTTTAACAACATCTCCTGAGTACAGTGATACCACCCATGTATAGGTGTGTCGGGTTCTCTGGGGGCTAAAAGGCCTTAATTTTAGGAAGCGCATTCCAGTTTTTCAACTTGGAATTTTCACATCGGTCATCATGCACCCATGTCCTTTTTGGGACATTTCTGAAGCTGGTCAATGGAATTTACCCCCATCAAACCATATATTTTTGAAAAGTAGACACCCTAGGGTATTTCAAATGCTTGTATTTTAACACTTTCCATGCACTAATTCAACCACCAGTCTTTGTCAAACTTTTGGGTAGTCATTATTTTGTTATTTTTCAAACACATTGTACTTTAGGCATGGATTCTCAGTTCCTGTTATGTGTTACTACCAAAAAAAACCTCAATATGTGTTCAACAACATCTCCTGAGTACAGTGATACCACCCATGTATAGGTGTGTCGGGTTCTCTGGGGGCTAAAAGGCCTTAATTTTAGGAAGCGCATTCCAGTTTTTCAACTTGGAATTTTCACATCGGTCATCATGCACCCATGTCCTATTTGGGACATTTCTGAAGCTGGTCAATGGAATTTACCCCCATCAAACCATATATTTTTGAAAAGTAGACACCCTAGGTATTTCAAATGCTTGTATTTTAACACTTTCCATGCACTAATTCAACCACCAGTCTTTGTCAAACTTTTGGGTAGTCATTATTTTGTGTTATTTTTCAAACACATTGTACTTTAGGCATGGATTCTCAGTTCCTGTTATGTGTTACTACCAAAAAAAAACCTCAATATGTGTTCAACAACATCTCCTGAGTACAGTGATACCACCCATGTATAGGTGTGTCGGGTTCTCTGGGGGCTAAAAGGCCTTAATTTTAGGAAGCGCATTCCAGTTTTTCAACTTGGAATTTTCACATCGGTCATCATGCACCCATGTCCTATTTGGGACATTTCTGAAGCTGGTCAATGGAATTTACCCCCATCAAACCATATATTTTTGAAAAGTAGACACCCTAGGGTATTTCAAATGCTGGTATTTTCACACTTTCCATGAACTTATTTAACCACCAGTCTTTGTCAAACTTTTGGGTAGTCATTTTTTTGTGTTATTTTTCACACACATTGTACTTTAGGCATGGATTCTCAGTTCCTGTTATGTGTTACTGCCAAAAAACACCTCAATATGTGTTCAACAACATCTCCTGAGTACAGTGATACCACCCATGTATAGGTGTGTTGGGTTCTCTGGGGGCTAGAAGGCCTTATTTTTAGGAAGCGCATTCCATTTTTTACACTTCCCCTTTTCACATCCCATGCACCCATGTTCTATTTAAGACATTTCTGAAGCCGGCCAATGTAATTTACCCCCATAAAACCATATATTTTTGAAAAGTAGACATCCTAGGGTATTTCAAATGCAGGTGTTTTAACACTTTCCATACACTAATTCAACCACTAGTCTTTGTCAAACTATTGGGCATTCATTTCTTTGTGTTATTTTTCACATACATTGTACTTTAGACATGGATTCACAGCTCCTGTTATGTGTTACTACCAAAGAAGACACCAATATGTGGTCACCAACATCTCCTGAGTTCAGTGATACCACCTATGCATAGGTTTGGTGGCTTGTTTGGGCGGTGCAATGCCAAATGTCTGACATGTGTTTGTGATTTTTTTTCACATTTAACATATTTTCTTTGCCTATTGTCTTTTTTGGGGGTCTTTTAACATACCCCAATTTATTTGTTTTCCATAAATGTGATTATATTTAAAAAGTTGACCCCCCAAGGTATTATACATGGAGTGGTTTGATGACTTTGATGCAACCGTTTTAGCCCAAAAAATTGGAGAAAGTATATGGTGGTAATTTTTCAATTTTCATTGTTACAGACACATTGCTTTTCTCCTGTTAAGTGTAGTCAGTCCACGGGTCATCCATTACTTATGGAATATTTCTCTTCCTAACAGGAAACTGCAAGAGAATTACCCAGCAGAGCTTGCTATATAGCTCCTCCCCTCACCTATCATAGTCAGTCATTCTCTTGCAGCCTAACTAGTAGGAAGCTGTGAGAGATCTGTGGTGTTTTTTTAACTTAGTTTATTTCTACAATCAAAAGTTTGTTATTTTTAAATGGCACCGGAGTGTGCTGTTTATTCTCAGGCAGCATTAGAAGAAGAATCTGCCTGGGTTTCTTTCTATGGTCTTAGCAGACGTAACTAAGATCCACTGGCTGTTTCTCATCTGAGGCGTGAGGTACTTTCAGAGAAGGGGAATAGCATGCAGGGCTCCCCTGCAACAAATGAGGTATGCTCAGTAATTTATTTTCTGAGGAATGGAATTGACTGAGAAAATACTGCTGATACCATTGTAAAGTAAGTTCAGCCTTAAATGCAGCGATAGCGACTGGTATCAGGCTGATGTGTGTGTGTGTGTGCACTGAATGTATTTTCTAAGGAATGGAATTGACTCTGAAAATACTGTAAATACTGAAATAATGTGTGAGCCTTAACTGCAGTAAAAGCGACTGGTAGCAGGCTTGTAAATAATAATACATAACTTTTAAATGTATGTTTAAAACGTTTTACTGGCTTGTTAATCGTTTTTGTGAGGTACTTGGTGATAAAACTTATTGGGGCATGATTTTTACCACATGGCCATTTTTGTTTTCTGCATAGAAACAGTTTCTGAGCTTCCCCACTGTTGTAATATGAGTGGGAGGGGCCTATTTTAGCGCTTTTTTACACAGTAAAAATTCAGTCACAATCTGTATACTTCATCCTCCATGATCCAGATCGTCTCTAGAGAGCTCAGGGGTCTTCAAAATCCATTTTGAGGGAGGTAATCAGTCACAGTAGTCCTGTGACAGTGTATTTGACTGTGAGAAAAACGTTAATTATATAATTGTTATCCGTTTTTGGGTACTAAGGGGTTAATCATCCATTTGCTGGTGGGTGCAATCCTTTGCTAACTTAATACATTTACTGTGAAAATTTGGTTGCTATAACTATTTTTGATCATTGTTATTTCAACTGTTAGTTTTTCTGTGCTTCTTAAAGGCACAGTAACGTTTTTTATATTGCTTGTAAATTAATTTTGAAAAGTATTTCCAAGTTTGCTAGTCTCATTGCTAGTTTGTTTAAACATGTCTGACTCAGATGAATCTCTTTGTTCACTATGTTTAAAGGCCAATGTGGAGCCCAATAGAAATTTGTGCACTCAATGTATAGATGTCACTTTAAATAAAAGTCAAACTTTATATGTTAAGAAATTATCACCAGACAACGAGGGGGAAGTTATGCCGACTAACTCTCCTCACGTGTCAGTACCTTCGCCTCCCGCTCAGGAGGTGCGTGATATTGTGGCGCCAAATACATCAGGGCGGCCCATACAAATCACTTTGCAAGACATGGCTATTGTTATGACAGAAGTACTGTCTAAATTGCCAGAATTAAGAGGTAAGCGCGATCACTCTGGAGTTAGAACAGAGCGCACTGATAATGGTAGAGCCATGTCTGATACTGCGTCACAATTTGCAGAACATGAGGACGGAGAGCTTCATTCTGTGGGTGACGGGTCTGATCCGGGTAAACTGGATTCAGAAATTTCAAATTTTAAATTTAAGCTTGAGAACCTCCGCGTATTGCTAGGGGAGGTATTAGCGGCTCTGAATGATTGTAACACAGTTGCAATTCCAGAGAAAGTATGTAGGCTGGATAAATATTTTGCGGTACCGGTGTGTACTGACGCTTTTCCTATACCTAAAAGGCTTACAGAAATTGTTAACAAGGAGTGGGATAGACCCGGTGTGCCCTTTTTACCACCTCCTATATTTAGAAAAATGTTTCCTATAGACGCCACCACACGGGACTTATGGCAGACGGTCCCTAAGGTGGAGGGAGCAGTTTCTACTTTGGCTAAGCGCACCACTATCCCGGTGGAGGATAGCTGTGCTTTTTCAGATCCAATGGATAAAAAGTTAGAGGGTTACCTTAAGAAAATGTTTGTTCAACAAGGTTTTATATTACAACCCCTTGCATGCATTGCGCCTGTTACTGCTGCGGCGGCATTCTGGTTTGAGTCTCTGGAAGAGACCATTCGCACAGCTCCATTGGATGAAATTATGAACAAGCTTAAAACCCTTAAGCTAGCTAACTCATTTGTTTCTGATGCCGTCGTACACTTAACCAAACTTACGGCTAAGAACTCCGGATTCGCCATTCAAGCGCGCAGAGCGCTGTGGCTTAAATCCTGGTCAGCTGACGTGACTTCTAAATCCAAATTGCTTAATATTCCTTTCAAAGGGCAGACCTTATTCGGGCCCGGCTTGAAAGAAATTATTGCTGACATTACGGGAGGTAAGGGCCATGCTCTACCTCAGGACAGGGCCAAATCAAAGGCCAAACATTCTAATTTTCGTGCCTTTCGTAACTTCAAGGCAGGAGCAGCATCAACTTCCTCCGCTCCAAAACAGGAAGGAGCTGTTGCTCGTTACAGGCAGGGCTGGAAAGTTAACCAGTCCTGGAACAGGGGCAAGCAGGCCAAGAAACCTGCTGCTGCCCCCAAGACAGCATGAAGAGAGGGCCCCCTATCCGGAAACGGATCTAGTGGGGGGCAGACTTTCTCTCTTCGCCCAGGCTTGGGCAAGAGATGTCCGGGATCCCTGGGCGTTGGAGATCATATCTCAGGGATATCTCCTGGACTTCAAAACTTCTCCTCCACGAGGGAGATTTCATCTTTCAAGGTTATCAGCAAACCAAACAAAGAAAGAGGCGTTTCTACGCTGTGTACAAGACCTCTTACTAATGGGGGTAATCCACCCAGTTCCGCGGACGGAACACGGGCAGGGATTCTATTCAAATCTATTTGTGGTTCCCAAAAAAGAGGGAACCTTCAGACCAATCTTGGACTTAAAAATCCTAAACAAATTTCTAAGAGTTCCATCATTCAAAATGGAAACTATTCGAACCATCCTTCCCGTGATCCAAGAGGGTCAGTACATGACCACGGTGGACTTAAAGGATGCTTACCTTCACATACCGATTCACAAGGACCATTACCGGTATCTGAGATTTGCCTTCCTAGACAGGCATTACCAGTTTGTAGCTCTTCCCTTCGGATTAGCTACGGCCCCAAGAATCTTTACAAAAATTCTAGGATCACTTCTGGCGGTACTAAGACCGCGAGGCATAGCGGTGACTCCGTACCTAGACGACATTCTGATACAAGCGTCAAGTTTTCAAACTGCCAAGTCTCATACAGAGATAGTTCTGGCATTTCTGAGGTCGCATGGGTGGAAGGTGAACGTGGAAAAGAGTTCTCTATTACCACTTACAAGAGTTCCCTTTCTAGGGACTCTTATAGATTCTGTAGAGATGAAAATTTACCTGACAGAGGCCAGGTTATTAAAACTTCTAAATGCTTGCCGTGTCCTTCACTCCATTCCACACCCGTCAGTAGCTCAGTGCATGGAAGTAATCGGCTTAATGGTAGCGGCAATGGACATAGTACCATTTGCGCGCCTGCATCTCAGACCGCTGCAATTGTGCATGCTAAGTCAGTGGAACGGGGATTACTCAGATTTGTCCCCCCTACTAAATCTGGATCAAAGGACCAGAGATTCTCTTCTATGGTGGCTCTCTCGGCCACATCTGTCCAAGGGGATGACCTTTCGCAGGCCAGATTGGACGATTGTAACAACAGACGCCAGCCTTCTAGGCTGGGGAGCAGTCTGGAATTCCCTGAAAGCTCAGGGATTATGGACTCAGGAGGAGAAACTCCTCCCAATAAATATTCTGGAGTTAAGAGCAATATTCAATGCTCTCCTAGCTTGGCCTCAGTTAGCAACTCTGAGGTTCATCAGATTTCAGTCGGACAACATCACGACTGTGGCTTACATCAACCATCAAGGGGGAACCAGAAGTTCCCTAGCGATGTTGGAAGTCTCAAAGATAATTCGCTGGGCAGAGTCTCACTCTTGCCACCTGTCAGCGATCTACATCCCAGGCGTGGAGAACTGGGAGGCGGATTTTCTAAGTCGCCAGACTTTTCATCCGGGAGAGTGGGAGCTCCATCCGGAGGTCTTTGCTCAACTGATTCGTCGTTGGGGCAAACCAGATCTAGATCTCATGGCGTCTCGTCAGAACGCCAAGCTTCCTTGTTACGGATCCAGGTCCAGGGACCCGGGAGCGGTGCTGATAGATGGCTGACTGCATGGAGATTGAACGCTTGACTCTATCAAAGCGTGGTTTCTCGGAGGCGATTATTGATGCCTTAATACAGGCTAGGAAGCCTGTTACCAGAAAAATTTACCATAAAATATGGCGTACATATTTACGTTGGTGCGAATCCAAGAGTTACTCATGGAGTAAGGTTAGGATTCCTAGGATATTGTCCTTTCTACAAGAGGGTTTAGAAAAGGGCTTATCTACTAGTTCGTTAAAGGGACAGATTTCTGCTCTGTCTATTCTTCTACACAAACGTCTGGCTGAAGTTCCAGACGTTCAGGCTTTCTGTCAGGCTTTAACTAGGATTAAGCCTGTGTTTAAGTCTGTTGCTCCGCCGTGGAGCTTAAACTTAGTTCTTAATGTTCTTCAAGGCGTTCCATTTGAACCCCTTCATTCCATTGATATCAAGTTGTTATCTTGGAAAGTTCTGTTTTTGATGGCTATTTCCTCGGCTCGAAGAGTCTCTGAGTTATCTGCCTTACATTGTGATTCTCCTTATCTGATTTTTCATTCAGACAAGGTAGTCCTGCGTACTAAACCTGGGTTCTTACCTAAGGTAGTTACTAACAGGAATATCAATCAAGAGATTGTTGTTCCATCTCTGTGTCCTAACCCTTCTTCAAAGAAGGAACGACTTTTGCATAATCTGGACGTAGTCCGTGCCCTGAAATTCTATTTGCAGGCAACTAGGGATTTTCGTCAAACTTCTTCCCTGTTTGTCATTTACTCTGGACAGAGGAGAGGTCAAAAGGCTTTGGCTACCTCTCTCTCTTTTTGGCTTCGTAGCATAATACGATTAGCCTATGAGACTGCTGGACAGCAGCCCCCTGAAAGAATTACAGCTCATTCTACTAGAGCTGTGGCTTCCACCTGGGCCTTTAAAAATGAGGCCTCTGTTGAACAGATTTGCAAGGCTGCGACTTGGTCTTCGCTTCACACTTTTTCAAAATTTTACAAATTTGACACTTTTGCTTCCTCGGAGGCTGTGTTTGGGAGAAAGGTACTTCAGGCAGTGGTTCCTTCTGTTTAATGTTCCTGCCTTGTCCCTCCCTTCATCCGTGTACTTTAGCTTTGGTATTGGTATTCCATAAGTAATGGATGACCCGTGGACTGACTACACTTAACAGGAGAAAACATAATTTATGCTTACCTGATAAATTCCTTTCTCCTGTAGTGTAGTCAGTCCACGGCCCGCCCTGTTTTTACGGCAGGTCTAAATTTTAATTAAACTCCAGTCACCACTGTACCCTATGGTTCCTCCTTTCTCGTCTGCTTTGGTCGAATGACTGACTATGATAGGTGAGGGGAGGAGCTATATAGCAAGCTCTGCTGGGTAATTCTCTTGCAGTTTCCTGTTAGGAAGAGAAATATTCCATAAGTAATGGATGACCCGTGGACTGACTACACTACAGGAGAAAGGAATTTATCAGGTAAGCATAAATTATGTTTTTTACTATGATTTAGGAGAGACTTTTGTAAGTTATTGCAAAAGAATTACTTCAGGTTGTTTTCTGCAAGGCACCCTGAGTACACCTATGCCCCCCATGCATAGGTTTGCCAGGATTTTGGGAAGGTTATGTTACATGATTTTAGTTATTAAAAATGAGAGTATTTCTTCTGATAGGCCTATCTTTAGTTTGGGGCCTATCACATACCCCACTTTTATTTATTGCATTCAAAGTGTATATTTTTTAAATGTTGACACCCCAAGGTATTGTATATGGTGTGCTTTGATGCCTTTGAAGCAACCGTTTTAGCCCAAAAAATTGGAGAAAGTATATGGTGGTAATTTTTCAATTTTCATTTTTACAGACACATTGCTTTTTGACTATGATTTAGGAGAGATTGTTGTAAGTTATTGCAAAAGAATTACTTCAGGTTGTTTTCTGCAAGGCACCCTGAGTACACCTATGCCCCCCATGCATAGGTTTGCCAGGATTTTGGGAAGGTTATGTTACAATTTTATGACTTGTGATTTTAGTTATTAAAAATGAGAGTATTTCTTCTGATAGGCCTATCTTTAGTTTGGGGCCTATCGCATACCCCACTTTTATTTATTGCATTCAAAGTGTATATTTTTTAAATGTTGACACCCCAAGGTATTGTATATGGTGTGCTTTGATGCCTTTGAAGCAACCGTTTTAGCCCAAAAAATTGGAAAAAGTGTATGGTGGTAATTTTTCAATTTTCATTTTTACAGACACATTGCTTTTTGACTATAATTTAGGAGAGACTGTTGTAAGTTATTACAAAAATATACTTCAGGTTGTTTTCTGCAAGGCACCCTGAGAACACCTATGTCCCCCATGCATAGGTTTGACAGGGGTTTTGGTTAAAAAAAAACAGGCCCAATTTTAGAAAAAAATAGAGTAGTGAAATGTAAAAATCTGGCACAGTAAAAGTAAAAAAACCAAAAAAACATCTAACTGTAAACATAACCAAAAAAATATATATATATATGTAACAGCAAATGTATTTATTTTTTTAAAAATTGACCATTGTATGGTACCGCTTGAAGCAGTCCCCAATGCAGAGTGCAGGCTGTCCAGGGCAATCAGGACAGTAATATATGGTGTCCCTTCTCTTCCCCCTCTTGGTACAGACTCTGCATTTTTTTTGTGGTTTCTGCTTTGTGGCAGTAGGGGGGATTTTAAAAATAAAATGGGTAGCCCCAACTCTGCTCTCTCCCATCACCGCCCGGGGAGCAGGTGCATCATGGTACAAAATCCCCGTAATAATCTGGAGCTGAAACTGTAAAAAAGTCTTTTTAACTCTGGGGTTTGCTTTTTTGAACAACAAAAAAGCGTTGTGGGTTGCAATCTGCATTAGGTAAATTGCAACCTTTTTGTACCAGGCCCTTGTCTTCCGCATAATTAGGTAGGGCTGCAGCAGCTGATCAGCCAGATCAACCCCACCCATATGCCGGTTATAAGACTTGATGCACACTGGCTTCCTTATGATCTCAGCTCTGCCACGTACAGAAACCGCCACCGTCCTCTCTGTGTGGATGGTGGTAAGAAGGTATACATCCTTCTTGTCTCTGTACTTCAGTGCCAACAGCTCCTCTTGGCGCAGAGCTGAGGTCTCCCCCCTTCGTAGCCGGGTGCGTACAAGCTGTCCTGGGAAACCTGCGCGGTTCTTTTTAATTGTACCGCAAGCTACTGTATCAAAGCAATACAGTAGCTTGAACAAAAGGACACTTGTATAAAAATTGTCTAAGTACAAGTGATACCCTTTGTTCATTAGGGGTAATATCAGGTCCCAGACAATCTTGCCAGTGGTTCCCATATGTTCTGGGCAACCTGGAGGGTCAAGGTGGCTATCCTTTCCCTCATACACCCGGAAGGCCTGAGTATACCCAGTCTCGCTGTCACAGAGCTTATACACCTTTACCCCATATCTGGAGCGTTTGGAAGGAATATACTGCTTGAATCCCAGCCTTCCCTTATACTTCATTAGGGATTCATCAACGCATATATTCCTTCCAGGTGTATAAGCCTCTGCAAACCTGGCAGAAAAGTGGGTTATCAGGGGGCGGATTTTATACAGCCTGTCAAATTGGGGATGCTCCCTAGGGGGGCACAGGCTGTTGTCGCTGAAGTGCATGAAATGCAGAATCATTTCATACCTCTTCCTCGACATAGTCTGGGAGAAAATGGGGGTAGAGCAGATGGGGCTAGTACTCCAGTAGGAGCGAATGGAGGGTTTCTTTATGATGCCCATCAGCATAGTCAATGCCCAGAATTTTTTGAATTCTGGCACATTGATGGGGGCCCATTGCTGCTTTGCCAAATATGTTCCAGGCTTTGCAGCACGGAACTGATGGGCATATAAATTAGTTTGGGCGACAATGTTCCCCAATATATCATCGCCCAGAAACACTTCCAGAAACTGCTGGGGGCTAAAACCTGCCACATCTATATTTATGCCAGCATTTGCTGTGAAGGGTGGGATATCTGGCCTCTGGAGATGAGGCGTTACCCACTCTTCAGCAGCAATGGCAGCAACACGCCTCCTTCTGGCAGGGGGGCTGGCAGGGGGGCTAGCAGCCACAGATACATCACTATCAGTTGAGACTGCATCTAGTGATGTATCTGAGCACATGGCAGGGTCAAAATTGGGGTCTGAGTCAGAAATAGAGGCATCTGACTCTGACGCAAGGATGGCATACGCCTCCTCAGCACTATATCTTTTCTGTGACATTTTTGTATCTGTCACAGAAAACAATTACTAAAAAAAATTAAATTAACTAAATTAATTAACTAAATTAACTAGCAAAAATGTACAGCTATGCTACTGCCAGTGATTTATAGCGATCACTGGCAAGCTAGAGGTTAATGGCTCTGAAAATTAAATTAAATTAACTAAATGTTTCTGAAAAGAGCCTTTGGGTTTTTAAAAAAATTACAACAACAAAATTAACCCCTAAAAAAATGCACAGACAGCAAAAAAGTACAGCTATGCAACTGCCAGTGATTTATAGCGATCACTGGCAAGCTAGGGGTTAATGGCTCTGTAAATTAAATTAACTAAATTAATTAACTAAATTAACTAGCAAAAAAGTACAGCTATGCTACTGCCAGTGATTTATAGCGATCACTGGCAAGCTAGGGGTTAATGGCTCTGAAAATTAAATTAAATTAAATGTTTCTGAAAAGAGCCTTTGGGTTTTTAAAAAATTACAACAACAAAATTAACCCCTAAAAAAATGCACAGACAGCAAAAAAGTACAGCTATGCAACTGCCAGTGATTTATAGCGATCACTGGCAAGCTAGGGGTTAATGGCTCTGAAAATTAAATTAAATTAACTAAATGTTTCTGAAAAGAGCCTTTGGGTTTTTAAAAAATTACAACAACAAAATGAACCCCTAAAAAAATGCACAGACAGCAAAATGCAGCAAAAAAAAAGTGCACCTATGCTACTGCCAGTGATATATAGTGATCACTGGCAAGCTAGGGGTTAATGGCTCTGAAAATTAAATTAAATTAACTAAATGTTTCTGAAAAGAGCCTTTGGGTTTTTAAAAAATTATAACAACAAAATTAACCCCTAAAAAAATGCACAGACAGCAAAATGCAGCAAAAAAAAAGTGCACCTATGTTACTGCCAGTGATATATAGTGATCACTGGCAAGCTAGGGGTTAATGGCTCTGAAAAGAGCCTTTGGATCTATATTTTTTAACAAATAAAAGAAATAAATCTCTCTCTCTGCTAAATACAGGTCTCTCTCTCTCTCCAACAAAATGGCAAGTGAGGAGAGGGAGGGAGATCCACACTGATCATAGTCAATATTTACAAATATTGACATGATCAGACAAATGGGGTATTTTATTATTATTTTTTTTTTTTAGGGTGGGAGGCTCAGATTGGGTGACCCTAGCTTGCCCCTATGATGAGGCAGGCTAGGGACACCCCCAGAGGCCCCATGATGCACTGGGCATCGCCATCTTGGATGCCTAGTGAAGGGGAGGGGGGGGGGCTATTTAGGGCTTTTTTTTTAATATACGTTTTTTTTTTTTATTTATTATTACTTTTATTTTATAACTAACTAAGTGCCTCGACCCACCGAGGCACTTAGCACACAATCAGAGCATCGGAAGCGTGTCCGTTCGCTTCCGATGCTCTGAAACACTGCCGGGCTCCACGTGGAGCGAAACCGGAAGTGATCACTCGTGGGGGAGTGATCAATCCGGTCCCGGCACTCGGGAACAGTATTGCAGGATGCCTAGACCTCAAGGCAAGCCTGCAATACTGTTAGAGCAGCTGGAAGCGATTCCGATCGCTTCCAGTGCTCTGTTAAACCGACGACGTATGCCATACGTCCTCGGTCGTTAAGTGCTTTTTTTTTTGAGGACGTATGGCATACGTCGTCGGTCGTTAAGGGGTTAAAGTGTTTTCCAAGCTTGCTGGTGTCATTACTAGTCTGTTAAACATGTCTGATATAGAGGTAACTCCTTGTTCAATATGTTTAGAAGCCATTGTGGAACCCCCTCTTAGAATGTGTACCAAATGTACTGAAGTATCTATAAACTATAAAGACCATATTATGGCTTTTAAAGATTTATCACCAGAGAATTCTCAGACTGAAAAAAGGGAGGTTATGCCATCTAGCTCTCCCCATGTGTCAGAACCTATAACTCCCGCCCAAGTGACACCAAGTACATCTAGCGAGTAATTCTTTTACCTTACAGGACATGGCGGCAGTTATGACTTCTACCCTCACAGAGGTATTATCCAAACTGCCAGGGTTACAAGGAAAGCGAGACGGCTCTGGGGCTAGAACAAATACAGAGCTTTCTGACGCTTTAATAGCTGTGTCCGATATACCCTCCCTAGGCTCCGAAGCCGGTGCAAGGGAGTTTCTATCTGAGGGTGACATTTCAGATTCAGGGAAGGCTTTACTTCAGTCCGATTCTGAAATTACAGCGTTTAAATTTAAGCTCGAACACCTCCGCTTATTGCTCAGGGAGGTTTTAGTGACTCTGGATGACTGTGACCCCATTGTAGTTCCAGAGAAATTGTGTAAAATGGACAAATACTTTGCAGTGCCTGTTTACACTGATGTTTTTCCAGACCCTAAGAGGTTTTCGGAAATTATTACTAAGGAATGGGATAGACCAGGTGTGCCGTTCTGTCCCCCTCCTGCTTTTAAAAAGATGTTTCCCATAGATGTCGCCATACAGGACTCGTGGCAGACGGTCCCTAAGGTGGAGGGAGCTGTTTCTACCCTAGCTAAGCGTACAACTATCCCTGTCGAGGACAGTTGTGCTTTCCTAGATCCTATGGATAAAAAATTGTAGGGTCTCCTTAAGAAAATTTTTATTCATCAAGGTTTTATTCTCCAGCCTCTTGCATGCATTTCTCCAGTTACTGCTGCAGCGGCTTTTTGGTTCGAGTCTCTTGAGGAGGCTCTACAGGTTGACCCAGTTAGATGATATCTTAGACAGGATTAAAGCTCTTAAGTTAGCTAATTCCTTTATTTCTGACGCCGTTTTTCATTTAACCAAGCTAACGGCTAAGAATTCAGGTTTTGCCATTCTGGCGCGTAGGGCGCTATGGCTTAAGTCCTGGTCAGCAGACGTTACTTCGAAGTCTAAGCTTCTTAACATCCCCTTCAAAGGACAGACCCTATTCGGGGGGACCAAACAGAATAATTTTTGTTCCTTTCGAAACTTCAAGGGTGGCTTAGCTTCGGCTTCCTCTAATGCAAAACAAGAGGGAAATTTCGCCCAGTCCAAACCAGTCTGGAGACCTAACCAGGCTTGGAACAAAGGGAAGCAGGCTAAGAAGCCTGCTTCTGCCTCTAAGACAGCATGAAGGAGTAGCCCCCGATCCGGGACCGGATCTAGTCAGGGGCAGACTTTCTCTCTTCACCCGGGCTTGGGCAAGAGATGTCCAGGATCCCTGGGCACTAGAGATTTGTTTCCCAGGGATATCTTCTGGAATTCAAGGGTTCATCTCCAAAGGGGAGATTTCATCTGTCACAACTATCTGCAAACCAGATAGAGAGAGGCATTCTTACGTTGCGTTCAGGACCTACTGGTTATGGGAGTAATCCACCCAGTTCCAAGAGAGGAACAGGGGCAGGGTTTCTATTCAAACCTGTTTATAGTTCCCAAAAAAGAGGGAACTTTCAGACCAATCTTGGATCTCAAGATCCTAAACAAATTTCTCATCTTTCAAGATAGACAATGCGAACCATCCTCCCTATGATCCAGGAGGGTCAATATATGACTACCGTGGACTTAAAGGATGCTTATCTTCACAATCCGATTCACAGAGAGCATCATCAGTTCCTCAGGTTCGCCTTCCTAGACCGGCATTACCAGTTTGTGGCTCATCCCTTCGGGTTAGACACGGCGCCAAGAGTCTTTACGAAGGTTCTAGGGTTCGTCCTGGTGGTTCTAAGGCCGCGGGGTATAGCGGTGGCTCCTTACCTAGACGACATTCTGATCTAGGTGTCGACTTTTCAAATCGCCAAGTCCCATACGGACATTGTTCTGGCCTTTCTGAGGTCTAACGGGTGGAAAGTGAACAGAGAAAAGAGTTCTCTCTCTCCTCTCACAAGAGTTTCCTTCCTAGGAACTCAGAAAAATTTTCATCTCTACTGAATCTATCAGACAAAGGTCAGGATATCAAAGCTTCTAACCTCCTGCCGTGTTCTTCATTTCACTTCTCGGCCGTCAGTGGCTCAGTGTATGGAAATGATCGGCCTAATGGTAGCGGCAATGGACATAGTTCCGTTTGCCCGCCTACATCTCAGACCACTAAAACTTTGCATGCTCAATCAGTGTAATGGGGACTACACAGATTTGTCTCCTCTGTTAAATCTGGATCAAGAGACCAGGGATTCTCTTCTCTGGTGGTTATCTCGGGTCCATCTGTCCAGGGGAATGAGTTTCCGCAGGCCAGAGTGGACTATAGTGACGACAGATGCCAGCCTTCTGGGCTGGGGCGCAGTCTGGAACTCCCTGAAGGCTCAGAGTACGTGGACTCAGGAGGAAGCCCTCCTTCCGATAAACATTCTGGAACTCAGAGCGATATTCAATGCTCTTCAAGCTTGGCCTCAGCCAGCTGCGGTCAGATTCATCAGATTTCAGTCAGACAATATCACGACTGTAGCCTATATCAACCATCAGGGGGGAACAAGGAGTCCCCTGGCAATGATGGAGGTTTCCAAGATAATTCTATGGGCAGAGGTTCACTCTTGCCATCTCTCAGCTATCCATATCCCAGGAGTAGAGAACTGGGAGGCGGACTTTCTAAGTCGGCAGACTTTTCATCCGGGGAGTGGGAACTCCATCCGGAGGTATTTGCCCAGCTGATTCAACTTTAGGGCAAACCAGAACTGGATCTGATGGCGTCTCGTCAGAACGCCAAGCTTCCTTGTTACGGGTACAGGTCAAGGGATCCCCAGGCAGCACTGATAGATGCTCTAGCAGTGCCCTGGTCCTTCAGCCTTGCTTATGTGTTTCCACCGTTCCCTCTCCTCCCTCGTCTGATTGCCAACATCAAGCAGGAGAGAGCTTCGGTGATTTTGATAGCACCTGCGTGGCCACGCAGGACTTGGTATGCGGATCTGGACATGTCATCCTTTCCACCATGGGCTCTGCCGCTGAGGCAGGACCTTCTACTCCAAGGTCCATTCAAACATCCAAATCTAATTTCTCTGTGTCTCACTGCTTGGAGATTGAACGCTTGATTTTATCAAAACGTGGTTTCTCCGAGTCGGTCATTGATACCTTGATTCAGGCTCGAAAGCCTGTCACCAGGAAAATCTATCATAAGATATAGTGTAAATATCTTCATTGGTGTGAATCCAAAGGTTACTCATGGAGTAAGGTCGGGATTCCTAGGATTTTATCTTTTCTCCAAGAAGGATTGGAAAAGGGGTTATCAGCTAGTTCCTTAAAGGGACAGATCTCTGCTCTGTCTATTCTTTTGCACAAGCGTCTGGCAGATGTTCCAGACGTTCAGGCGTTTAATCAGGCTTTAGTTAGAATCAAGCCTGTGTTTAGACCTGTTGCTCCGCTATGGAGTTTAAATTTAGTTCTTAAAGTTCTTCAAGGGGTTCTGTTTGAACCTTTGCATTCCATAGATATCAAGCTTTTATCTTGGAAAGTTCTGTTTTTAGTAGCTATGTCTTCGGCTCGAAGAGTTTCAGAGTTATCTGCCTTGCAGTGTGATTCCCCTTATCTGATCTTCCATGCAGATAAGGTAGTTTTACGTACCAAACCTGGGTTTCTTCCTAAGGTAGTATCTAATAAGAATATCAATCAGGAAATTGTTGTTATGTCGTGTCCTAATCCTTCTTCAAAGAAGGAACGTCTGTTACACAATCTTGACGTGGTTCGTGCCTTAAAGTTTTATTTACAAGCTACTAGGGATTTTCGTCAAACATCTGCATTGTTTGCCATATAAATTTCTTTCTCTTGTGGTGTATCCAGTCCACGGCCCGCCCTGTCACTTTAAGGCAGGTGTTTTTATTTTTAAAACTACAGTCACCACTGCACCCTATAGTTTCTCCTTTTTCTTACTTGTCTTCGGTTGAATGACTTGTGGTGGGGGTTAGGGGAGGAGCTATATAGACAGCTCTGCTGTGGGTGTCCTCTTTGCAACTTCCTGTTGGGAAGGAGAATATCCCCCAAGTAATGGATGAACCCGTGGACTGGATACACCACAAGAGAGAGAAATTTATCAGGTAAGCATAAATTTTGTTTTATTTAAAGTCCTGGTGTGGGACACCATAAAACCCGCAACCGTACACTATAATTATGATAAACACTGTCCATTTGTGGGACCACATCTGCACATCTTTACCTGTAATAGACTTACACGGAGAGGTTACTACTTCTGACACATTGTTGTAAGGTCAATCTGGAAAAAAATTCCCTTGTTCCGACTACTAGGGTTCACTTCCTGGGGATTATCTTAGACTCCATCAGCATGTGCATATTTCTCACAGACTAGCGCAGAGAGAAACTGCAGATGGCCGGTCCACAGGTCAACCTTTGGTGGCTTAACGCATGGAAGTGGTAGGTTTTATGGTTGTTACTTTGGATGCTATTAAGTTTGCTCTATTTCATCTGTGACCTCTAAAATTACGTATGCTCAAACAGTGGAATGGGGGGACCATTCTGATCTGTAACAGGTAATAAGCCTGGACGCCCAGATGAGAGAAGTCTCGATTGGTGGCAATCTCAGACTCCTGTTCTTCAGGGTATGCGTTTCCTATGCCCATCCTGGGTTATTTACTACAAGGTCTGGAGGTCTTAACTGTACTGGTGTGATCAGCATGGATTCGCTTGTCAAGATCCCACATATTTTACAGTTTCTCCAGGATGGTCTGGAGAAGGGCCTTTCAACCAGTTCCCTTTAGGGTCAGATATCTGCCCTTTCAGTTTTGTTACATAAAAAGTTGGCTAGTTTGTTCAATCTATGGTTAGAATTAGACCTTTATTCAACCCTGTTGCTCCCCCCTTTTTAAGCTTTGAGTCTATGCATTCTTTTGATATTAAATTACTCACTTGGAAAGTGATATTTTTGTTAGCCTCTGCTCATATTGTCAGAACTATCTGCCTTACAGTGCAAACCACCATACTTGGAGACCAAGGAGAGGTTATTGCATAATCTGGATGTGGTCTGGGCGTTTTAAGTTCTACCTTCAAGCTACTAAGGATTTTAATCAGTCTTCTTCCTTATTTGTTCTGTTTACTGGTAAGTGCAAGGGACAGAAGGCCTCAGCTGTAACCCATTCCTTTTGGCTGTGAAGTCTGATTCGCATCAACCTACTCTATAAAGGGCCAGCATGGATCTATCCATCCCGAATTATAGCACATTCTACCCATGCGGTATCTACTTGGGCCTTCAAGAATGAGGCTTCAGTTAAACAGATTTGCAAGGCTGCTACATGGTCTTCCTTACACACTTTCATGAAATTCTACAGATTTTATGTTTTTGCCTCTGCATTTTTTGGGGAAGGGTTTTACAACCAGTGGTGCCTAGTGATTTAGAGCTGCCTTCCCTACTTTTCCTCCTGAATATCCTTGTACTCCACTGCTTGGGTATTAATTTCCAATAGGTTATTAATGTTTTCGTGGACTTTCATTGCCAATAGAAAGAAAATTTTATTACCCAAGTCATTTCCTTCTTGACAGTGAGCGTCCACGAACCCACCCTAATATTGTGTAGTGGTGGCAGTTGTTGGCACCTCTATACCCCTTGTGTGTCTCTTATTTGCCTTATCCTCGGTTTGAGCTACTGAGAGGGTAAGGGAAGTGGGAGGGATGCGTCAATGCTTTGTTTGGGGTGTTTTTGCCTCCTCCTGGTGGCCAGGTCAAGTATTTCCCATAGGTTATTAATGTTTTTGTGGACTCTCCCTGCCAAGAAGGAAATTAATTTATCAGGTAAGCATAAATTATATTTTTAATCCATGTTCTATAGGATCAGGAAGTGAAAGGCCTGCAGAGTATAGCAGAACGTGCTCTTTTGCTTGAGGCTTCCGTAGCAGATCTGCAGGAGGAACTTGAAAAAAGTCGAAATCTCTTGTCTTCTACGGATGGTTATCAACCCAAACCTAAGAGAGGTTTGTTTTCTAATCTTAAACTCACAATGTCACCTGCTTCTAAGAACAAGAGCAAATCCACTGAGAAGCATGAAGAGACTCCGGCCACAACAAAAAGGTCACTGCGCTTTCGTAAATAAGTTGTTTTTTTATGTGTTTATGGGTTTGTTTGTTTGTTTTTTTACAAAAAATGATGTATTATTCTGAGTAATTAAATAAAATGTTTAAATGTTTTTTTAATTTTATTTTTTATTTTAGTATTTTGGTTATCTAGCTTCAGTCTTTAGAGAGCCACATGTAGGCCAGGATTCATGAAACTTGAGGAGTTACCGTTCAGAGAAGTTGAATATTCATAGATTATAGAGCATTACATTCTGAGAAGGTTGCAATGCTTTTTGAGTGCCTGTCTAGTTCATAACATGATGATTAAAGGGACATTCATGCTTTTTACTTTGTTTCTATCACTTGTTTTTAAGGCACACAGACATGTTGGGCCTATGGTTTGTATCTGCTGTCAAAATCTGCCCAATATTTCCTAAAAGTATAAACTTATCTAGTTTGTAGGATAGCCTTATGGTTATCCCAGGCATTCTTAAAGTCCCCCACAGTGTTTACCACCTCTTATGAAAATTTTATTTAATGAATCAATCACCTTTTCTGTATAGAAGTGCCTCTGCAAATTACTCCTGAATCTGCTACGCTTCAGCTTTAAATCAGGACCCCTTGTTAGTTCTTTTTTTTTTTTTTTTATGAAAAATACTCATCAGCTTTATTTATGCCCCTTAATATACTTGAAAGTTACTATCATATATAAAAATAATCCTTCTCTCTTCTAAGCTATAAATGTTTAGGTTATTGAGCCTCTTTTATTTTCGTTCTTTCTAATGATAGTGAGAGTCAACAATACATTACTATTAGGAATTAAATCACCTGGCCATCAGGAGACGACAGACACCCTACACCAGAGCTCTTAAATATCTATACTTCCCCTTCCCTCCCAGTAGTTCTTTGCCTCGTCAAACAGAGAGCAAGGATAGGTGTTCTGCAATAAAGACAATTTGAGAATTTTCCCAATTTGAGAATGTAAATTATTTTCCCTCTAAGGACAGTTCCTGGAAGAGCGGGTTCAGGAGAGTACTGCTGGTGCTATATAATTCTCTTTGTTAGCGTTTTGCACACAAGCATAGTGTCGCAGCATAGTTACTATGCCGCCTGGCCAGGTGTATATACTTTCCTATCAGTTTCTACACCGTAAGTTACAGCATAGGACATATCCTATCTGCATCAATACTGCTTTTATGTGCAGCACAGGGAAGGGGACTGTAATAGTTAGTACCCAGGTTTTTATACCCCACTGGCTGTGTGTGTATGGGGACATAGTAAGTACTCCTAGCCACCCACATTTGTATACTGTGGAAGCTGTACCTAATTGGCAGGGGGGTTTTAGATAGTGCATCAGTTTCTGCACAGTTTGTTTGTGCAACGGTTTATAAAGCTGTCTAAGGATCTTGTGTATATTGGAGGGGGGTCCTGGCTTTGCTTCTAGGTGCTGTGGGTATCATTGGCTTCTATTGGGGTCTTTATATACTGTATGTTGTGTAAAGTGGTTATGACCTTTTAAATTGCTATCTGCTCTGTTCTCGGCACATTATAGAATTTCTGGTGTGCTGAGACAGCGACAGTGTCGCATATGGGAGCGAGGACATATCGTGTTTGTCCCCCTATTGTGGGGATGGAGTTAACTGTTTTCCTGCCACAGGTGTGTGCTTTAGCCCGCTTCCGGCTACACGCAGAGAGGATCTAGAGCACAATATTTTGGCACTGTTCTTACACCCTTCTGAGGTCGTCATCCCAAAAATACCCCCCCCCCCCCCCCCAACAGCCCCCAGTATAGGATCTTTCACTGAAATTATGCAAGTTTTCAGCTATAGTATAACGAAGCATTGTTAATCATCTCTAAGGGGACACTTTATTGCATATTAGGGTAAAAAGGATTTCTCAGCAAGCTTGTAAGCTACTTTCCCTTAGGTTTTTCTCCCTTTAGTCTTTATAGAGTGGTTAGTGCTCTCTCAATGCCATGGAGCAACCTGAGTCTGCAGCCATTACTAATTTCATCTGAGGGTAATCCCCCTCAAATATTATCCCAGTTAATGCATGTTATGCAATATGGTCAGGGTATGTCCCCCACAGCTTTGCAGCTCTTGTGTTTCATTTGTTCTTCAGAATCATTCTCAGGGGAAGGGGCGGAAGTCAGGAGAGCTTGTTGCGTCTATCCAGGAGTAAAAGGCCTTCCCGCAAGCCAGGATCAGAAGTTCCCCGGGATTCATAGATGGGGACTTGGTGGCATTTGAGTCTCAGACAGCTTCAGCCTAGCTCTCTAGGCGGGCTTGATAACGGCGTGGTGGTTAGGGCCCTATGTAAAATCACCACCACCGTGTGACAGTACTGCCGAGGGGAATTAAAAGGGTTGTCATAACCCGTGGCAGCACTGCCTTCACCGTAATTAGGACGCTTCCCCCTTGGGTATCTGCGGGTCCTGTGGAGGTCACAATACATATTGTGGAATAATACAAAGAGAAGTTTGATTTTATTTTAATTTTTTTTCTTTCATGTAAATGGCAAGAGTCCATGAGCTAGTGACGTATGGGATATACATTCCTACCAGGAGGAGGCAAAGTTCCCCAAACCTAAAAATGCCTTTAAATACACCTCTCACCACACATATACTTCAATTTTACAAACTTTGCCTCCTATGGAGGAGGTGAAGTAAGTTTGTACTTGATTTTCTTTTACAAGATATGACGAGTCCACGGATTTCATCCTTGTGGGATATCGCCTCCTGGTCAGCAGGAAGTGGCAAAGAGCTCCACAGCAGAGCTACATATATAGCCCCTCCCTTCCCCCCACCCACAGTCATTCTCTTTGCCTGTGTTAGTGATAGGAAGAGGTAAAGAGAGGTGTTTAGTTTTTTTAAATGGTGCCAAAGTGTACTATTTTATTACAGAGCAGCTTCAAGTAGTCTTTTTAGACTGTGGGAACTGGTGGATTATCGATACTTGTCCAGTCTTTCAGTCCACTCCTCGGCCATCAGTGGCTCAGTGCATGGAGGTAATCGGGCTGATGGTGGCGGCAATGGACATCATCCAGTTTGTTCCACCTCAGACCTTTGCAGTTTAGCATGCTCAAGCAATGGAACGGAGATTATGCGTATTTGTCTCCTCGAATACTACTGGAGGAGGAGACAAGGGATTCTCTTCTATGATGGTTGTCTCTGGATCATCTCTCCCAGGAAACCTGCTTCCGCAGACCATCCTGGGTGATTGTGACAACAGACGCCAGCCTTTTGGGGTGGGGAGCAGTCTGGGGCCCTCTGGGGGCTAAGGGATTTTAGACTAAGTCAGAGTCTGTTCTTCCTCTGAACATTCTGGAGCTGAGAGCGATTCCAATTCTTTTCTGGCCCCCAGTTAGCCTCGGTTCAGTTTATCAGGTTCCAGTTGGACAACATAGCTTCAGTGACTTACATCTATCAGGAAGGAACGAGGAGTTCCTTAGTGATGATGGAGGTAACCTAAGTAATCCAGTGGGCGGAAGCCCACTCTTGCTGTCCGTGGGCAATCCACATCCCAGGCTCACGACATACCGGTCAAGGGACCCTCGGGCGGAGCTGATAGATGCTCTGGCAGTCCCTTGGACCTTCAGTCTAGCATACCTATTTCCTCCATTTGCTCTTCTTCCTCGGATAATTTCTCGAATCAAACATAAGAGGGCATAGTTGATCCTCATAGCACTGGCCTGGCCTCGTAGGATTTGATACGCAGATCTGATGGAGATGGCATCTCTGCCACCTTGGAGACTTCAGTTGAGGAAGGACCTTCTAATTCAGGGGCCTTTTCTTCACCCAAATCTAGTTTCTCTAAAGCTAACTGTTTGGAGATTGAACGCTTTAATTTTTTCCAAGCGGGGGTTTTCTGATTCGGTCATAGAGACCATGATTCAGGCTCGTAAGTCTGTAACTAGAAAGATTTTCTATAAGATTTGGTGTAAATATCTCTATTTGTGCAAATCCAAGGGCTACTCATGCAGTAGAGTTAGGTTAGAATTTTATCTTTTCTCCAAGAGGGTTTGGAGAAAGGATTATAGACAAGTTCCCTAAAGGGTCAAATTCCTGCCTTATTTATTATGTTACACAAACTTCTGGCAGATGTTCCAGATGTGCATTCCTTTTGTCAGGCCTTGGTCAGGATCAGGCCTGTGTTCAAGCCAGTTACTCCTCCATGGAGTCTTAATTTGGTTCTCAAAGTTCTTCAAGGGGCTCCGTTTAATCCTATGCATTTCTTAGATATTAAGTTGTTATTTTGGAAAGTTTTTTGTTTCTTGTTGCTATTTCTTCTGCTTGCAGAGTATCAGAGCTCTCAGCATGGCAATATGAGTCTCCTTACCTTATTTTCCATTTAGATAAGGTAGTTTTACGTACTAAATTAGGATTTCTTCCTAAGGTTGTTTCTGATCGGAGCATTAATCAGGAGATTGTTGTTCCTTCTTTGTGTCCTAATCCTCCTCCTCAGAAGGAACGTCTTCTGCACATTTTGGACGTGGTCGGTGCTTTAAAGTTTTACCTACAGGAGACTAAGGACTTTCATCAATCGTCTTCTTTGTCCCTTACGTTTTCCTGAGAAAACCACAAACAGAGAGCTATGGCAACTTCTTTCTTTTTGGCTGAAGAGTATCATACATTTTGCATATGAGCCTGCTGGACAGCAGCCTCCTCAGAGAGTTACGGCTGTTGCCTTCTCATGGGAGTTCAAAAATGAGGCTTCTGTGGAACAGATTTGCAAGGCTGCAACTTGGTCCTCTCTAAACACTTTTTCAAAGTTCTACAAATTTGACACTTGCCTCGGCTGAGGCTGCTTTTGGGAGAAAGGTTCTTCAAGCAGTGGTGCCTTCCGTTTAGGTTCCCTGTCTTGTCCCTCCCTTACCTGTGTACTCTAGCTTGGGTATTGTATCCCATTAGTAATTAAGATGATCCGTGGACTCATCGTGTCTTAAAAAAGAAAAGAAAATGTATGCTTACTTGATAAATGTATTTCTTTTTTGACACGATAAGTCCATGGCCCGCCCTGTTCTTTTAAGACAGGTTGTTGGTTATTATAAACTTCAGACACCTCTGCACGTGGTTTTTCATTTCTTTCCTTAACTTCGGTCGAATGACGGGGGGGGGGAGGGAAGGGAGGAGCTATTTAGCGAAGTACAGAGGTAGGTAGCACGGCTCACAGGTACAAATCCAGAGGTCAGCTGGGGGAAGCCGTTGGCAGTGGAAATCCGAGCCGTAATAACGATAGCACTCAGAAGCGTAATTGAAGTCAGGAGGTGCCAGCCAAAGGATAGCAGGACTGAACGAGTCCCAAATGCGCAAAAAATGAAAAGGCAGCAAACCAGGATTGCAGTAAAAGCAAAGCTTTATAATCCATGAAAAAAAGACACACAAAAGACAACATGCGTGAGGAGGGGGCGTGGCCTTACGCGTTTCGTGCCATGCGGCACTTAGTCATAGGATAGTGAATGAGTACGAACAAGGTGAGTAAATACCCTGCCACCACCAATCAGAGTAAAATACTCATTTATGGGAGTGACAACGTAAATAAATACAAATTAGATACCCAAGAATATAGGAACTTACATGATAGTTACATAAGTTTAACAGTGTCGAACAATGCTAAACTAATACCGCTGGCAAAGTGAAACAGAAAAATGTAACATAACAGCCTAATACGAAGTAAGAAAATTACTTGAACGTAAATGGAATTTACTGATCCATTAAAGAAACGGATTTTGACCCATCATATTAAGTAAACAATCAACACGTCGCACAGGCATATAGGTTGATTTAATTCAGGTAATATGCACATAATAGTGTCTTATCCGTTTCACAAAGAGTCAGTAATTTGACAATATGACCCCACATCTATCTGTGCTAACCTTATATAAAGACCAGAATATGTGAAGAAACATTAAATTACTAAATACATGAGGGATTTAAAAATACATTTAAAAATAATAAAACAATTATGTTCCAATTCGTGGGTATAGCAAGTTGATATATTAATACAGATACAGATGAATTCTAAATTCCACACAGGATAATTATAAGCCAGGGTCCATTACTAACAAGTAACAAATATTAAAGTTAAAGAAATGTAGTATACATTAATCTATAAAGAGACTGATGTCCCATTCTTTATTGAGGCCATTAGGCTCTCTAGTATTCAATAAAAGAATCCAGTATAATTCCTTCTTCATGAGAATCTTATATTTGTTACCACCTCTCGGTGGCAATCTAACAACATCAATCACCTTGATATTAACATTAGAAACATTTGTAAAGTGTAACCCATTGAAATGCCTTGCTATACTCAAAGTTTTAACATAATTTTTCAAATCTCTCGTCCTGAGGCTACATGAAGTTTGACCTACATATTGTGCCCCATAATATATATATATATATAATATAATTGCATAATGGCTTACGCTATACGTCGTCCCCTTAGACGTGCTAGTAAAGGTATCACCCTTTGATATAACAGCACATGTTCCACAATTAGTGCCCAAACATTGAAAAGTACCCTTTTTATTAAGCCAAGTAACACCAGTATTTCTTGAATAACTGGTTACCATGCTCGGGGCAAGCTTATTGCCTAAAGTTTGTGCTTTTCTTGACACATACTTAATATTATCAACAAAGGGTGAAAGAATTTCATCTCCCTCAAACATGTTAAGTTATGTTTAATAATATCACAAATCTGTTTATATTGTGATGAATATTCTGTAGAAAAGAGAATAGTCATGTGAAATTTAGTGGTCTTACTCTTTATGCTATGTAAAGGCTTATCCTGAACCTCTTTCAAGGCTCTATTTAAAAGGCTCTGATCATAACTTCTGGCTAATAATCTGAGTAAATGCGCTTGGTTCTCAAAAAACGAGTCATTAGATGCATTCCTCCGAAGTCTAAGATACTGACTTTTCGGAATTAATTTGATTAAGTGTCTTGGATGACAAGAACCTGCATGTAAGATCGTATTACCAGCCATTGGCTTACGGTAAGTATCAGTCATAATATAGTTTGTACATGGGGAACCAGTCAATCTGAGGTCCAAAAATTCCACCTCAATTCTCTTAGTCAGTCCTGTGAAACTCAAGCCAAACTCATTGTGACAGACCCTTCTGTCAGGACTGAAGGAGTTAATTGTGTTTAGCTAAGAATCTAATTTCTAAAGACAGGTTTTCTGGCCTCAGCTATTGTGTGCTATAATTACATTTAAGTAATAAACAGGCCATTGTTTAATCACCCTCAGAGAGCAGACGCTAGGTGATAAGACAAGCCAAATGTGTTTAAGTTGTTATCTGCCTAAGTAAAGTATTTAAGTAATGTAATTCTACTGTTTCATAAAAGGGCGTCTTCCCCTTTTTATCTAAATGTACAAGAGTCTTTCAACCCCCCCATCTGGGGTCAAACCTGTATAAATACTAGGCATCTAGCCTTTAATAAATGTCATTCTGTTTAAACCTGAAAACTGGCTGGTTTGTGAATTGCTGATTTCCTATGCAGGACGTTGTTCATCTGGTATTAAACCTTGGTACACTGTTGGTACCGTAACATTGGTGGCAAGCGACGGAATGAACCTTATCGCCCAGAAGAGCAACTACACAAGCCAGTAACCTCAGGAAGAGGGGGATTATTACAATACTGACTAAGATGGAAAGAGTACCAGGGACAGAAGGAACCAATGGGCCCAGCATATCAGACAGAACCCCTGAAGAAGCAAGCTTTGATCGGGCGGTTAAAATAAGACTGGCATATTATGGCCCCAACCCATCTGCGGAAATTATCGACCGGGTCATAGCAGCTGTGGAGGCCAACCTACTTCGCCAAAGCAGCGCTGCAGCAGCCCAAGTGGAAAAGAGAAAAGTAAATTTTGCAGCTTTTAAAAACTTCCTGGAAACAGAAGGAGAGATTGATGGGTTCCTTGCGGATTTTGAGAGGCAATGTGCACTACACAAGGTACCCGCAGAGGACTGGGTCACGATATTATCCGGAAAATTATCCGGCCGGGCCAGTGAGGCTTTTCGGGCCATTCCAGATGAGGAGGTTGGGGATTATAATACTGTGAAAGAGGCTCTGCTCTCCAGGTATGCGGTTACACCGGAGGCATACCGGAGGCGGTTCAGAGACACTGTTAAATTAGCTGGTGATTCCTACGTTGAGTGGGCATGTAAGGTGCACCGCACAGCAGCTCACTGGATAGCGGGGTGCCAAGCTGTATCTGGGGAAGAGGTGCTGCAGCTATTCCTGTTGGAACATTGCTTTGACAAGTTATCAGCAGGAGTTAGAGAGTGGGTTCGGGACCGTAAACCCTCCACCCTGCATGAAGCTGCTCGCCTGGCAGATGAGTATATGGATGTCCGCAAACTGGACACTGCTACCACTAAGCCCCCTGCTAGAGTGGAGTACAGACCCCCAGTCACCCCAGCAGCTGCCAGTTACCAACCCCCGGCGCACCGCTATACCACACGGCCTCCGGCCACGAACTACCCTCAGAGAGCCCGGTTCAATTCGCGGGGCTACTCACAACCTATTCGGTGCTTTGGATGTAAGCAACTAGGGCACAAAAGACCAGAGTGTCCCCTAAATGCAGCGAACCAAGCACAGTCCTGGAGAAGACCCGCCGGCGGAATCCCACGTAACTCTCAGCCTGCGGCCCGCTACGTAGAGGCGCAAGAATGCTGGAGCATCCTACATGAGGCAGACCTTGTGCAAGCTGCCCACCGGAATAACCGGCAACTGGTTAAAGTGAATGGGAAGAAGGTCAGTGGTCTACGGGATACTGGTGCTACCATGACCTTGCTTCAAAAGAACTTGGTGTCTGAGAAACAGTACACTGGAGACACTGTGGCTGTGAGGGTAGCAGGGGGCGATGTGTTCAGCCTACCTGTTGCCAGGGTACATTTGGATTGGGGAGTGGGCGCTAGACCTGTGAATGTGGGGGTCAAGAAGGACTTACCTGCTGATGTTCTTCTTGGAAATGACTTGGCTCCCCTTGTGTCTGCCTATGCTCCCATGGGTCCCGCTGATGTTAACCCTGTGACTACCCGTGCTCAGATCCGTGCAGCAGAGACTGACCCCCCTGCTGCTAAGCCCCAGGACACTGAGCTCAGTAAATCTCTATCCGCTATTGATACGTGGAAGTCCCGTTACAATGCGCTGATGAAGGAGAAGAGGAGCGCAGAGGAAAAAGCACGTTTAGAACGTGAATCTCTGCTAGACAAGCTGCACCGACAGACTGCAGAAAACACCAGCTTGAGAGTGGGACATGAAACATTAAAGACAAACTTAGCGACACTTGAGGAGAAGCTGACGCTGGCTCATAGTGAGGTGCAGCAACTCAAGGGCACCCTATGTCAGTATGAAGGGATTGTGGATACCTATAAAGAGCAGGTACAGAGAACTCGTAAAGAAGCTGATGGGATTTTGAAGGACTGTTTAGCCCTAGTCTGGGCACTGAGGAAGTTGAACCCTTGTTTGTATGGACAGGAATACTCTCTCATAACGGGAATACAGATGGATTGTCCTGGCAAACTGACATGCCTACCACCTCCTAGTCCGGTCATCCCCAGGTTGACCCGCCAAAGGGTCAAGCCGGGTCTGCCGGAGTGTTCCACAAGGGGGGAGATATGTGACAGACCCTTCTGTCAGGACTGAAGGAGTTAATTGTGTTTAGCTAAGAATCTAATTTCTAAAGACAGGTTTTCTGGCCTCAGCTATTGTGTGCTATAATTACATTTAAGTAATAAACAGGCCATTGTTTAATCACCCTCAGAGAGCAGACGCTAGGTGATAAGACAAGCCAAATGTGTTTAAGTTGTTATCTGCCTAAGTAAAGTATTTAAGTAATGTAATTCTACTGTTTCATAAAAGGGCGTCTTCCCCTTTTTATCTAAATGTACAAGAGTCTTTCAACCCCCCCATCTGGGGTCAAACCTGTATAAATACTAGGCATCTAGCCTTTAATAAATGTCATTCTGTTTAAACCTGAAAACTGGCTGGTTTGTGAATTGCTGATTTCCTATGCAGGACGTTGTTCATCTGGTATTAAACCTTGGTACACTGTTGGTACCGTAACACTCATCATTGATAGTTTTCAAAAATTTCTCAAATACGAAATCTCCCTAAAAAATAAAAATGAGATCATCAATATATCTCATATATAGTTGTATGTGATCTCTAAAAGGGTTAACCGCATCATATAGAAAGCTGAGTTCCCACCATCCCATAAATAAATTAGCAAATGAAGGGGCAAACTTCGCCCCCATTACCGTACCGCAAATTTGCAATTAAAATTTGCCGTCAAACATGAAGAAATTATGGGACAGTAGGAACTCAACACACTCACAAATGAAGATTCTGTATTCCTCAGTGAAATTTGTTCTGTGTCTCAAAAAGAAATCAATGGCTTTCAACTACACATGTAGTATATTTACTTACGTGTGATCTCTGTAAAATTAACTATGTAGGTAAAACCAAGCGTAGCATTAAAGATAGGTTCCTTCAGCACCTCAGATCAATAGAGGATGATGACACCGACACACCAGTGTCGAGACATTTTAAAAGTCAACATAATTCAGATGTGTCTTTATTAAAAATTCAAGGTATAGATCATGTTCCTCTATGGAAAAGAGGAGGAGACAGAGAAGATAAACTTAACAAACGTGAAGTCTTCTGGATTTTCACATTAAAAACATGTAATCCATTAGGTCTCAATATGCGTAGAGACCTGGATCTTTTTGTGAATTAATATATACACAACAGCTTTACTTTTAGATAAGGAAAAGGGGAGAAATAATATATGGCCATCATATTAGTCTTAAACAATAAATTATTTTTACATACATTGTAAACTCTAAACCTTACTCTAGAAATAAATTTAACATTTTTTGTATGACACATAGTGTCATATATAAATTACATCAAAGTACTACAGTTGAAAGATTGCAATTTTATCTAGTGGTATAAGATATACTTATGAGAAATGAGGCAAAGACATAAGGTAATTTTTAATGTATAAAAGTTAACATCATATTATTAATATACATGTAGAAGAGAAAAAATTCTTAATATATAAAAGTTAACATCATATTATTATTAATATACATGTAGAAGAGAAAAAAATTTCTGCAAATGTATTAAATAACTTTTTGAAACATGTTCTTCAACAAAGGATAGGCAGTAAAGAGAGAGTTCAAGCACACAGGGTCTAACATTTACAAATGTCTCTTTAAGAAAAGTGCTATAAAGCAGGTGTGATCAGGATTGCTTTCAAGCCGTGATCAAGTGCATAACTGCACGAAACATGTCTGCATGTGGTTCAGATCACTGACACTGTGTTTTTATATTAAGTGCTTTATTACAGTCGTGTGTAGGCTGTCATGTTTTTACTTTTGATACTACAATAAAGGAAGTTTTACTTTTCTTTGGAGAGAGATTTTTTGCGCTACAAGTGGGGACAATCCATTGGAACATGTTCCACAATTAGTGCCCAAACATTGAAAAGTACCCTTTTTATTAAGCCAAGTAACACCAGTATTTCTTGGATAACTGGTTACCATGCTCGGGGCAAGCTTATTGCCTAAAGTTTGTGCTTTTCTTGACACATACTTAATATTATCAACAAAGGGTGAAAGAATTTCATCTCCCTCAAACATGTTAAGTTATGTTTAATAATATCACAAATCTGTTTATATTGTGATGAATATTCTGTAGAAAAGAGAATAGTCATGTGAAACTTAGTGGTCTTACTCTTTATGCTATGTAAAGGCTTATCCTGAACCTCTTTCAAGGCTCTATTTAAAAGGCTCTGATCATAACTTCTGGCTAATAATCTGAGTAAATGCGCTTGGTTCTCAAAAAGCGAGTCATTAGATGCATTCCTCCGAAGTCTAAGATACTGACTTTTCGGAATTAATTTGATTAAGTGTCTTGGATGACAAGAACCTGCATGTAAGATCGTATTACCAGCCATTGGCTTACGGTAAGTATCAGTCATAATAGAGTTTGTACATGGGGAACCAGTCAATCTGAGGTCCAAAAATTCCACCTCAATTCTCTTAGTCAGTCCTGTGAAACTCAAGCCAAACTCATCATTGATAGTTTTCAAAAATTTCTCAAATACGAAATCTCCCTAAAAAATAAAAATGAGATCATCAATATATCTCATATATAGTTGTATGTGATCTCTAAAAGGGTTAACCGCATCATATAGAAAGCTGAGTTCCCACCATCCCATAAATAAATTAGCAAATGAAGGGGCAAACTTCGCCCCCATTACCGTACCGCAAATTTGCAATTAAAATTTGCCGTCAAACATGAAGAAATTATGGGACAGTAGGAACTCAACACACTCACAAATGAAGATTCTGTATTCCTCAGTGAAATTTGTTCTGTGTCTCAAAAAGAAATCAATGGCTTTAATCCCCAAGTGATGGGGAATGTTAGAGTACAGCAAAACATCAACCACTACCCACCCATACTCTTCTGTCCGACCAACATTTTCTAATTTCTATTTTTAATTTGGAAAATAGAAAGGAATTTTTTTTAAAAGATTTTTTCCACTGGCAGTGAAACTATTAACAGAGATGTAAAAAGCCTGTTTAATCAGTTGGAGACACTGCTACTCTCTGATCTACGTTTAATGTGGGATACAGTGGCTTTTGAACATATTAGTTCCAAGAGAGTCCCAAGGGGCCTACGGATTAGAAAGTTTCCCTCATATGATCTGGAGGATGAGAGCCTGACACAAGAATGGGAAGAAGCACTTACTACATGCTCCATTTATCTACTAAATATTCTAGTGAAGAGCAAAAACGGTAAACGTGAGGCTATGCAAGGGCGAATTATAAAAATCATAAAATAATCATAAAAAAAGTATCATAAAACGGATGAAAAATATGTGGATTTGAAAAAAGCCATGAAGGCGAAGATTAAGAAAATCTGATGATGATCTAGCTATTCTCAAAGGACTATTCCAATAACAAGGTTTATGATTGGTCTAGGTTTATGGGGAGCAGGGCCGCCATCAGGGGGTGACTCCTGTCAGGGGCCCAATGGGCCAGGGGGGCCCAATGGGCCAGGGGGGCCCCATGAGGCAAGAACTTTTAAAAAAAAAAAAAAAACTTTTTTTTTTTTTTTTTAATTTTGGCAGCCACCAGTGGGTACTACAGCAGAGTGCTAATTGAGAATGGGAAATTTTATTAAAAGGAGTAACGTTTTAGCATTTGAGAGGATTTCTGAATGTGCACTAAACCACTATGCACAGTGTGAGACAGACTTGGCACTTTGTTTGTAGATCACGTTCATTTGCAGAGGAGGTAGGACTTACTTAGCAAATGTTTTTTTTATTTATTTGTGCAATTTTGGATTGTAACTTCAGTGTGGTAGTAGTTATATGTATGGTGGGGCCAGGGGTCCATAAAAACACATTTTTTTTAGCAGCAGTGCATTTATGATTATTTGATAATGCTGTAGAAATTCTATATTTAAAACAATGCAGCAATGTTTCCTCCTCAATACACAAATGGTAGGTGCCCTTTTGGCAGATATGCATTTTATATATATATATATATATATATATATATATATATATATATATATATATATATATATATATATATATATATTACATTCCAGTTTACTGCCCCTTTTATGCAACGAATTTCCAGATGCAAGGAGGCATTGTATCTAAGATTTTTACATCTGCATAAAATGTTATACTCAGACTAAGATTGCTCAGTGTTTGAAATGAGACAGGTTAACTTAAAACTGTTCAGTTTACACTACAGCTGACTTAATTTTGAAATACATACTAACAAGCCTAAATCCTGCATTTAACCAGATCTAATGGTATGAGTACTACAGCTTATGGTTCCACCAAGACCATATAGAGTACAGCATTTTCAAAATCCAGTACAGCTGACAGATGGGAACATTTGTACACTAGATTTGAAGTGGTGCTCCTGGTTGGGGAAAAACCAAACAAACATATGTCAACCTTTTAAAAGTACTTTTCTTCATCTAGTCATCTACCCAGATCATTAATGTACAATTATGAATTCACAAAATTATTTTTGTTTGCTCATTTACAAATATGATTCTTTAAAAAGTGATCTCTTAATTTCTGCATTTTTTTCTCTTGCAAGATGTATCCAGTCCACGGATTCATCCTTTACTTGTGGGATATTCTCATTCCCTACAGGAAGTGGTAAAGAGAGCACACAGCAGAGCTGTCCATATAGCTCCCCCTTCAGCTCCACCCCCCAGTCATTCTCTTTGCCGGCTCTAAGCACTAGGGTCTCTCTCGGGAGGGTAAAGTGAATGTGGTGTTAGAATTGTAGTTTTATTATCTTCAATCAAAAGTTTTTGTTTTTTTTAAATGGTACCGGTTTGTACTATTTACTCTCTAGCAGAAAAGTGATGAAGATTTCTGCTAAGGAAAATGATTTTAGCATGTTGTAACTAAAATCCACTGCTGTTCCCACACAGGACTGAGGAGTACCAGAAAACTTCAGTTGGGGGGAACAGTTTGCAGGGTGATCTGCAATAAGCTATGTTCAGTCATTTATTTCTAAACAAGACTGAGATAATGCTAGAAGAGACTGACAATATCCCGATGAGGGGAGGGTAAGCTATGTTCAGACTTAGTAAGGAATTGAATGCTTACATAATAGGGCTAATATACTGGTTTACACTTCTTAAGGGCAATCGATTGTTTAGCTAAGGAAATCATTTTGCAAGACACTTTGAAAGCCCTTTTGGGTTCTTTCTGGGGTTATTACCCACATGGCTGTTATTTATTCACTTAGGAGTGATTTAGTAGGCCTCACAACTCCGGAGTAGAGTTGGAGGTGCCTAATTTCGCGCCTCAGATGCGCACTTAGAATGGCAGAGAAGTTCATGCTGCTTCACATGGAGGGTCCTGCTGTTTGAGGGCCCCCAAATCTGGTCCCTAAGGGCAGGTAGGGCCACACCAAGGCTGTGGCAAGGTGCTGTAGTAATTTTAACCGGGTGTTGGCTTTAAGCTGCTCTCGTTTGGGTATTAAGGGGTTAATCCTTCTGCAACTTGTGGTGCAATCTTATTAAGGCTTTTTATCTCTTAAAGGCACAGTAACGTTTTTTCAAATTGTGTTTTTTATTTCATTAAAGTGATTGCCAAGCCTGTTTGTGTATACTACTAGTCTGTTAAACATGTCTGACACTAAGGAAAATCCTTGTTCAATGTGTTTAGAAGCCATGATGGAACCCCCTCTCAGAATGTGTCCCACTTGTACTGATATGTCTATACACTTTAAAGATCATATTGTTGCACTCCCCAAGGCAGAACATAGAGTGATCTGAGATGTCATCGCAGAAAATGCAACATGTCTGCAGAAAGAACAGGAACTGTTAGCACTTTAACTTTTCAGTGCTGCTCCACATTAGACTGTTCTTTTTTTAAACAGAGCTGTTCTCTGGCTGCATTGTATACGTTTTCCTTAACACAGTGCATCCAGAGCAAAGTAATGTTTGAAGACAACAATCAAATATGCAGTAGTGCTGCAAAGCAGCAGTGCATTGATTGTTGTCTGGCTCTGAGATTTGTGCAAGCTCGCTCCCTAGCTTTTCACAGTCTGCAAAGCTGTTTTTTCTCTGAATGTAAGATGTTCGTATGAACAATGCACCTTTTTTATTACTACATCTCTATGTTAGACTAAGAGAAAAGGAAACAAATTAATTCAAGAGACATTTTACAATTACTTTTTTTGTCTGCAACTAATTTGCAATGCAATTTTCAACTTCTGCACTAGATTATACAACTTTAAATATTGCTTTATTCTCCAGTTAACCAACACATTGCAATTGATCTGGTGCTTTAGTGTAACTGACAAATTTACAATTTTATTTTATTTAAAAATGCAGAAAAATTTTCACTAAAAATCTCATCGCAGAAAGTGAAAAAAAGTTCTGTCTCTGGGGTTGCACTTAAGAATATGGCCCAAGATGATTCTCAGACTGAAGGTAACGAGGGTAGCCCGTCTGCCTCTCCCCAAGTGTTACAACCAGTTAGGCCCGCGCAAGCGACGCCTAGTACCTCTAGTGCGTCTAACCCTTTTACATTACAAGACTAAGCGGCAGTCATGGATAATTCTCTTACAGCTTTCTTATCTAAACTGCCCGTGTTACCTGCAAAGCATGATAGCTCCATTTTAAGAACAGATTATGAGCATTCTGACGCTTTGGTAGCCGTATCCGATATACCCTCACAACGCTCTGAAGTGGGAGTGAGGGATTTGATGTCTGAGGGAGAAGTCTCTGATTCAAGGAAGGGTTCCTCCTCAGACAGATTCAGATACATTGGCTTTTAATTTTAAACTAGAACACCTCCGTTTTGCTTAGGGAGGTATTAGCTACTCTGGATGACTGCGATCCTTTGGTGATCCCAGAGAAATTGTGTAAAATGGACAAGTACCTAGAGGTCCCTGTTTACACGGATGCGTTTCCGGTCCCTAAGAGGATTGCGGATATCGTTACTAAGGAGTGGGATTGACCAGGTGTTCCCTTTGTTCCCCCTCCTGTTTTTAAGAAAATGTTCCCCATATCTGACCCTGTGCAGGACTCGTGGCAGACGGTCTCTAAGGTGGAGGGGGCTGTTTCTTCACTTGCTAAACGCACAACCATACCAATTGAAGACAGTTGTGCTTTCAAAGACCCTGTGGATAAGAAGTTAGAGGGTTTACTTAAGAAAATTTTTGTTCAACAAGGTTTTCTTCTCCAGCCTATTGCCTGCATTATTCCTGTAACTACTGCAGCCGCTTTCTGGTTTGAGGCGCTGGAAGACTTGCTCCAGACGGAGACCTCATATGAGGAAATTATGGATAGAATTAAGGCTGTAAAGCTAGCTAATTCTTTTATCACTGACGCCGCTTTCCAAATAGCTAAGTTAGCGGTAAAAAATTCAGGTTTCGCCATTTTGGGGCGCTATGGCTAAAGCCTTGGTCGGCCGATGTGTAGTCTAAATCCAAGCTTTTGAACATCCCTTTCAAAGGAAAGACCCTCTTCGGGCCTGAATTGAAAGAGATTATTTCAGAAATCACTGGGGGAAAAGGCCATGCTCTCCCTCAGGACAAGTCCTTTAAGACAAAGAACAAAGCTAATTTTCGTTCCTTTCGTAATTTCAGGAACGGCCCTGCTTCATCCTCTCCGGCTGCAAAGCAAGAGGGTAACGCTTCACAGGCCAATGCAACTTGGAAACCTTACCAGGCCTGGAATAAGGGGAAACAAGCCAAAAAGCCTGCAGCTGCCACTAAGACAGCATGAAGGGGTAGCCCCCGATCCGGGACCGGATCTAGTAGGGGGCAGACTCTCTCTCTTTGCTCAGTCCTGGGCAAGAGATGTACACGATCCTTGGGCGTTAGATATTGTATCCCAGGGATATCTTCTAGAATTCAAGGGTTCTCCAAGGGGAGGTTCCACATTTCTCGTCTGGCTACAGATCAGACAAAGAAAGAGGCGTTTTTACGCTGTGTAGAAGATCTACATACAATGGGAGTGATCCAACCTGTTCGAATCGTGGAACAAGGACTGGGTTTTTACTCAAACCTGTTTGAGGAATCTGTTTAGAATTTTTAGATCCAGGATGGGTCTGAAAGTTCCCTCTTTTTTGGGAACCACAGAGTCCCATCATTCAAAATGGAGACCATTCGGACAATCTTACCAATGATCCAGGAAGGTCAATATATGACTACCGTGGATCTAAAGGATGCATACTTACACATTCCTATCCACAAAGATCATCACCAGTTTCTCAGGTTTGCCTTTCTGGACAAGCATTACCAGTTTGTGGCTCTTCCTTTCGGCTTAGCCACTGCTCCCAGAATTTTCACAAAGGTGCTAGGGTCCCTTCTGGTGGTGCTAAGACCGCGGGGCATAGCAGTGGCGCCTTACCTAGACAACATTTTAATTCAGGCGCCGTCTTTCCAAAGAGCCAAGTCTCACACGGAGATTGTATTGGCCTTTCTGAGGTCTCACGGGGGGAAGGTGAACATCAAAAAGAGTTCTTTCCCCTCTCACAAGGGTTCCCTTCCTAGGGACTCTAATAGACTCGGTAGAAATGAAAATATTTCTGATGGAGGTCAGAAAATTAAAACTCCTAACTCCTTGTTGAGTTCTTCATTGCATTCCCCGGCCATCTGTGGCTCAGTGCATGGAGACAATCGGATTAATGGTAGCGGCAATGGACATATAGTCCCTTTTGCTCGGATACACCTCAGACCACTGCAACTATGCATGCTCAAACAGTGGAATGGGGATTATGCAGATTTGTCTCCTCAAATTCAGTTGGACCAGGAGACCAGAGATTCTCTTCTCTGGAGGTTGTCTCAGCACCACCTGTCTCAGGGAATATGTTTCCGCAGACCAGAGTGGGTCATTGTAACGACCGACGCCAGTCTGTTAGGCTGGGGTGCGGTCTGGGACTCCCTGAAAGCTCAGGGCTTATGGTCTCGGGAAGAAACGCTTCTCCCGATAAACATTCTGGAACTGAGGGCGATATTCAACGCTCTTCAGGCATGGCCTCAACTAGCTGCGGCCAAATTCATCAGATTTCAGTCGGACAACATCACAACTGTAGCTTACGTCAATCATCAGGGGGGAAAAAGAGTTCCCTAGCGATGACGGAAGTAACCAAAATAATCAGGTGGGCGGAGGACCACTCCTGCCATCTCTCAGCAATTCACATCCCAGGAGTAGACAAGAGAGGCGGAATTCCTAAGTCGTCAGACTTTTCACCCGGGGGAGTGGGAACTCCACCCGGAGGTGTTTGTCCAGCTGACTCGGCTATGGGGCACTCCAGAGTTGGATCTGATGGCGTCCCGTCAGAACACCAAACTTCCTCTCTACGGGTCCAGGTCCCGGGACCCCAAGGCGGTATTGATAGATACTCTAGCAGCGCCTTGGTCCTTCAATCTGGCTTATGTTTTTCCACCGTTTCCCCTTCTCCCTCGTCTGGTCGCCAGAATCAAGCAGGAGAAGGCTTCGGTGATTCTGATAGCGCCTGCGTGGCCACGCAGAACTTGGTATGCAGACCTAGTGGACATGTCATCTGTCCCACCATGGACACTGCCAATGAGGCAGGATCTTCTAATACAGGGTCCGTTCAAGCATCCAAATCTAGTTTCTCTACATCTGACTGCTTGGAGATTGAACTCTTAATTCTATCAAAGCGTGGTTTCTCTGAGGCAGTCATAGAAAGCCTGTCACCAGGAAAATCTACCATAAGATATGGCGGAAATATCTTTGTTGGTGTGAATCCAAGGGTTACTCATGGAGTAAGATTAGGATTCCCAGGATATTGTCTTTCCTCCAAGAAGGATTGGAGAAAGGACAGTCAGCTAGTTCCTTAAAGGGACAGATATCTGCTCTGTCTATCCTTTTACACAAGCGTCTGGCAGAGGTACCAGACGTTCAAGCATTTGCTCAGGCTTTAGTCAGAATCAAGCCTGTCTATAAACCTGTGGCTCCGCCCTGGAGTCTAAATCTAATTCTTTCAGTTCTTCAAGGGGTTCCGTTTGAATCTTTACATTCCATAGATATTAAGTTATCTTGGAAAATTTTGTTTTTGGTAGCTATCTCTTCTGCTCGAAGAGTTTCAGAATTATTTGCCTTACAGTGTGATTCACCTTATTTGGTGTTCCACGCAGATAAGGTAGTTTTGCGTACCAAGCCTGGTTTTCTTCCTAAAGTTGTTTCTAACAAGAATATTAACCAGGAAATAGTTGTTCCTTCTGTGTCCTAATCCATCTTCGAAAAAGGAACGTCTTTTACACAATCTTGATGTAGTTCGTGCTTTAAAGTTCTATTTACAAGCAACTAAGGATTTCAGACAAACATCTTCCTTGTTTGTTATCTATTCTGGTAAGAGGAGTGGTCAGAAAGCGACTGCTACCTCTCTTTCCTTTTGGCTGAAAAGCATAATCTGTTTGGCCTATGAGACTGCTGGCCAGCAGCCTCCTGAAAGAATTACTGCTCATTCTACCAGAGCAGTGGCTTCCACATGGGCTTTCAAAAATGAGGCTTCTGTTGAACAGATTTGTAAGGCAGCGACTTGGTCTTCACTGTATACTTTTGCCAAATTTTACAAATTCAATACTTTTGTTTCTTCGGAGGCTATTTTTGGGAGAAAGGTTTTGCAAGCAGTGGTGCCTTCCGTTTAAGGTACCTGTCTTGTTCCCTCCCTTCATCCGTGTCCTAAAGCTTTGGTATTGGTATCCCACAAGTAAAGGATGAATCCGTGGACTGGATACACCTTGCAAGAGAAAACAGAATTTATGCTTACCTGATAAATTACTTTCTCTTGCGGTGTATCCAGTCCACGGCCCGCCCTGGCATTTAAGTCAGGTAAAAAAAATTTTGTTTAAACTACCGTCACCACTGCACCCTATGGTTTCTCCTTTTTCTTCCTAACCTTTGGTCAAATGACTGGGGGGTGGAGCTGGAGGGGGAGCTATATGGACAGCTCTGCTGTGTGCTCTCTTTGCCACTTCCTGTAGGGAATGAGAATATCCCACAAGTAAAGGATGAATCCGTGGACTTGATACACCGCAAGAGAAAGTAATTTATCAGGTAAGCATAAATTCTATTTTTTATCATGTATGTCACACACTGTTGATTTAGGGGATGCAATGTGCAGAAATTTTACCTCCTGTGAGTGTTTCTGTGGGTATCTGTGTTTTTGTATTTGTGCTTTGGTTTGTGTGTCTGAGTGTGTATGCATTTTTTTCTGTGGGTGTGTATGTCTTTGTGCATTTTCTGTGGATGTCTGTGAGGGTGTGTGCATATGTCTTTGAGCTTGTTCTATGGGTGTGTCTGTACGTTTGTCTTTGTGTATTTTCTTTGGATGCCTCTGTGAGGGTGGGTGTGTATGTCTGTGCTTTCTGTGGGGGGGTGTATGTATTTGTATGTTTTCTGTGGATATCTCAGTGAGGGTGTGTGTATGTATGTCTGTGTTTTATGTGGTTGTCTCTGTCTGTGTGTATGTCTTTGTGTGTTTTCTGAGGCTGTCTCTGTCGGTGTTTCCTTGGGTGTATGCAAGTTTGTGTGTGTCCATTGTCTGTTCCTTTTTAGGACATTTTGACTTTACTACTGATTATTCACATCTTTCTACAGACTTTAAGACTAACAAGACCTTTCGGGAAGTTACCAATCCACCATTTAACCTTTAAATTATTGTTTAGGCAGTTCAGGGCACTTCCTTTCAGCCACTGCATGCTGTTGTCATCATTTAGTTGGCATCTTCCTTTACAAAAAGAAAATCAGAACTCCATATTTTGTTTTCTAAATCTCCTTTTTTTTTTTTTTTTTTTTTTTTTTTTTACAAAACTGTAGTTTACCTCATTACTTGTCAGGTCAATGTAAACAAGTGCTGAGTGTCTGTTTGGGTGTCTGTGTCTGAGTGTGTTTCTTTGGGTGTCTGCTAGAGTGTCTATATGTTAATCCTTATATGTGAGTGTTTCAGTGTATGAGTGTGTCTGTATGTTACAATGTTTACAACATTTCCAAGTTTAAATAGACACTTAAGAATAAAGTGCATATATACGTTTTAGTCACTTGGTCAAAAATTGCACATGTCAAATGAGGGGGGGGGCGCAAAATTTCTAGTGGTGGCCCTGATGGGGAGATGTAGAAAATTCACTCCAGGTGGCAATGGATGATTTCAAAAAAGTCGTGACCAAGATGGTGATGCTACAGATTCCAATATGACTCCTGGCAAATATACTGGGAAAGCTAAAAAAATAAAGTTAAAGATAAGAACAAGGGTCACTGGATGAAAAAAAACTTCTACACCTCAATCAGAATCGAAATCTATTCTGAAGAATAAGACCAAAGATCGCAAAGTTAATTTCTCTTCTACAGAAGCTGATACTTCAGAACCAAACTCAGCCTCTTCTGATGATAGGGATGCAGATGCATCCTCCTCTTCTTCCTCCGCTTCTCTCTCTCTCCCCCCAACCCTCTTTGTCATTACAGGCTATACAGAATAAGAACGCAGAAGTTAAGGAACAATTCACACGTCCCAAGATTAAGAATAAAGATGTCCCTTTTGGAAATGGAAAAGAACAAGACAAGCAGGATGGAGGAGAAGGCAGAAGGGCCAACAGAAGAAGGACTAAAACTTACAGTGCTTAATTTGTCTAATTTTCACTTAAACAATGATCATGAGAGGGTGCTTTTCAAGGGGTTTGGGTCCCACTCATGTATTTTCCCCTTTCTCCACATTGCTTTATATAAACAAGTTTGTTCGCAAATTAGCACTAAAAAGAGTTTTTCATGAAGCAGAGTCTAATGAATCTCCAACTACAATTGATCAGACCATCCATGGCACAGATCAGGTTGATTTTCAACAACCATCTATCTTAAGTTTTGATGATGTTGTTACATTAGAAACATTAAGACATCTTGATCTGGGTGATGGGTGACCTGATGATTATCACATACAGAGACCTAAAAAAAATCTTCATCTAACTTTTACCTTATTCAGTCCAGGGGTGCTCATCTTAATCTGATTCAGAAGAAGGTTGAAAAGGATATTCTATCACTTAGTGAGAATTTAAATTCATTGAATGATACTAATAAAACCAATAACCTTGGTAAACAAGAAAGAATGTCCATTAAGCAACTCAGAGATAATCACAACATTGTCATTAGGTCTTCGGACAAGGGTGGCAATGTTGTGGTACTGAATAAATCTGATTACATGAAAGAGGCTGCAAGATAATTGGGTGATGGCATTACTTATAGACAGCTGTCAACTAATCCCACTATTGTCTTTCGTAGCAAACTTGAGAAACTTATAGATGAAGGTATCAGTATGGGAATTTTTACACAAGCTGACAAAATACATTTAATACCTTTGTACCCAATCACCATAATCTTCCACTACCTATCCAAGACTCATAAGAATCTAGTCAACCCTCCTGGCCACACAATTATATCTGGAATTGGCTCCTTATTTGAGCCTTTGTCTGAGTGGGTTGACCCCATTCTTCAGCCTTTGGTAAAGGGCTTGAGCAGCTACTTAAGAGACTCTGGCCATTTAATATCTTTGTTAGAAAATGTTGGTTGGTCGGAAGAGTATGTGTACGGCAATGGGGGTGAAGTTTGCCCCTTCATTTGCTAATTTATTTATGGGATGGTGGGAACTCGGCTTTCTATATGATGTGGTTAACCCTTTTAGGGATCGCATACAACTATATACAGTATGAGATATATTGATTATCTCATTTTTTTTTTAAGTTTTCAAAGAAGCTTTATTGTAGTTTTTACAGGTTTACAATATTCAAAACAGGATCTAGATTCATAACAAGCTCTACAATAAATACAGAGGCAACATAATATGATTCGGTCCTGACTATACAATAAGAAGCCTATCTCTTTATTTATACAGTTCGAAACCATTGTCTTAGAGTTCTTGGCTTCAAATATAAAATAGAAAGATAAAGGGAAAAAAGAGCGTCATTCCTGGAAAACCTTCTAATTTTATATTTATGGTGTATATAGTGCATGTGGTGAAACCTGCACCAGTAACATTGCCACATGCTCAGCTGGTAAGTGCCTAGAGTACTATGTGCAACAAATGAGATCCGCATTAGCAAGAAAAGATGTGGAGAAGAGGAGAAGGAAAAGAAGGGAGAGAGAGAGGAAAAAAAAAAAAAAAAAAAAGAGGAGGGGGGAAGGGGAGCGGCAGAGATTCCAGAGGGGGCACCATCTATATAGTACCCTTCCATATTGCCAGGATCATCTCATGTATGTCGAGTTTATTTATCTTGAGGAAGTGGTATCTTTCTAGGGAAATTAGCTCCGAGACCTCCCTATTCCACTCATCTATTGTGGGGGTTATTTGGGATTTCCATCTTTTGGGTATGAGTTTCTTAGCCCCCGTAATCATTATTAGCATAAGGGTCAGTTTGGCCGGTTCCTTAATTTTGGGAAGTCATTTTTATTTTTAAGGGAGATTTCGTATTTGAGGAATTTTTGAAAACTATCAATGATAATGAGTTTGGCTTGAGTTTCACAGGACTGACTAATAGAATTGAGGTACAAACTCTATTATGACTGATACTTACCATATGCCAATGGCTGGTAATACGATCTTACATGCCAGTTCTTGTCATCCAAGAAACTTAATCAAATCAATTCCGAAAAGTCAGTATCTTAGGCTTCGGAGGAATGCATCTAATGACTCACTTTTGAGAACCAAGCGCATTTACTCAGATTATTAGCCAGAGGTTATGACCAGAGCCTTTTAAATAGAGCCTTGAAAGAGGTTCAGGATAAGCCTTTACATAGTATAAAGAGTAAGACCACTAAGTGGTCTAAGAATGTTTCACATGACTCTATTGTCTTTTCTACAGAATATTCATCACAATATAAACAGATTTGTGATATTATTAACCCCTTAATGACAACTGACGTACCAGGTACGTCATGCATTAACAAGCAGTTAATGACAATGGACGTACCTGGTACGTCAGTTGTCAAACAGAGTGCTGGAAGCGATCACAAATGCTTCCAGCAGCTCTGAGGGTATTGCAGTGATGCCTCGATATGGAGGCATCCTGCAATACCACTTTACAAGCCTCCGATGCAGAGAGAGCCACTCTGTTGCCCTCTCTGCACCGGTAGCGATAGTGCCAGTGTCCGCCGGGTGCACGATGCGCGAGTGCGCGCGCACCCATTAGCCACACTGACACCAATGAATGAGGGCAGAAAGGGGAAAAAAAAGGGAATTTTTTTTAAAAAAAATTTAAAGGATCTGGGAGGGGGTGGGGGTGGGGGTATTGTGGGGGGCTGCTACACTACAGAAATAGTTTTTAAATAAAAAATAACATAAAAATACTTTTTGGGGGGTTTTTGGGCCCAAACAAGATGGCGGTAATTAGGTAGGGGAGAGGGTTAGAGAGCTGGAGGGGGGATCAGGGAGGTTGGGGCTAAGGCAGGGGTCCATCACAGCTAAAATACTTTATTATTTTTATTTAAAAAAAAAAAAAAACCTCTTTTATTTAGTACTGGCAGACTTTCTGCCAGTACTTAAGATGGCGGGAACAATTGTGGGGTGGGGGAGGGAAGAGAGCTGTTTGGGAGGGATCAGGGGGTGGGATGTGTCAGGTGAGAGGCTGATCTCTAAAATTAACCCTGCAAGCTCCCTACAAGCTACCTAATTTAACCCCTTCACTGCTGGGCATAATTAACGTGTGGTGCGCAGCAGCATTTAGCGGCCTTCTAATTACCAAAAAGCAATGCCAAAGCCATATAAGTCTGCTATTTCTGAACAAAGGGGATCCCAGAGAAGCTTTTACAACAATTTCTGCCATAATTGCACAAGCTGTTTGTAAATAATTTCAGTGAGAAACCTAAAATTGTGAAAAATGTTAAGTTTTTTTTTTTATTTGCTCGCATTTGGCGGTGAAATGGTGGCATAAAATATACCAAAATGGGCCTAGATCAATACTTGGGGTTGTCTACTACACTACACTAAAGCTAAAATTAACCCTACAAGCTCCCTAATTAACCCCTTCACTCCTGGGCATAAAACACGTGTGGTGCGCAGCTGCATTTAGCGGCCTTCTAATTACCAAAAAGCAACCCCAAAGCCATATAAGTCTGCTATTTCTGAAAAAAGGGGATCCCAGAAAAGCATTTACAACCATTTGTGCCATAATTGCAGAAGCTGTTTGTAAATAATTTCAGTGGGAAACCTAAAGTTTGTGACAAATTTTGTGAAAAAGTGAACTTTTTTTTTTTTTTTATCGCATTTGGCGGTGAAATGGTGGCATGAAATATACAAAATGGGCCTAGATCAATACTTTGGGTTGTCTTCTAAAAAAAAATATATACATGTCAAGGGATATTCAGGTATTCCTGACAGATATCAGGGTTCCAATGTAACTAGCGCTAATTTTGAAAAAAAGTGGTTTGGAAATAGCGAAGTGCTACTTGTATTTATTGCCCCATAACTTGCAAAAAAAGCAAAGAACGTGTAAACATTGGGTATTTCTAAACTCAGGACAAAATTTAGAAACTATTTAGCATGGGTGTTTTTTGGTGATTGTAGATGTGTAACAGATTTTGGGGGTCAAAGTTAGAAAAAGTGTGTTTTTTTCCATTTTTTCCTCATATTTTTTTTTTTTTTTTTTAGTAAATTATAAGACATGATGAAAATAATGGTATCTTTAGAAAGTCCATTTAATGGCGAGAAAAACTGTATATAATATGTGTGGGTACAGTAAATGAGTAAGAGGGAAATTACAGCTAAACACAAACACTGCAGAAATGTAAAAATAGCCATTGTCATTAAGGGTAAGAAAATTGAAAAATGGTCCGGTCATTAAGGGGTTAAACATAACTGTTTGAGGGGAGATGAAATTCTTTCGCCCTTTGTTGATAATATTAGGTATGTGTCAAGAAAAGCACCAACTTTAGGCAATAAGCTTGCACCGAGCATGGTAATCCGTTATCCAAGAAATACTGGTGTTACTTGGCTTAATAAAAAGGGTAATTTTCAATGTTTGGACACTAACATGTGCTGTTATATCAAAGGGTGATACCTTTACTAGCACGTCTAAGGGAACTACGTATAGCATAAGCCATTATTCAAATTGTGCATCCACATTTGTAGTTTACCTCTTAGAGAGTGTAATTTGTGTGGGGCACACTATGTAGGTCAAACTTCACGTAGCCTCAGGACGAGAGTTGGAGAACACATGAGAGATGTGAAAAATTATGTTAAAACTTTGAGTATAGCAAGGCATTTCAATGGGTTGCACTTTACAAATGTTTCTAATGTTAATATCAAGGTGATTGATGTTGTTAGATTGCCACCGAGAGGTGGTAACAAATATAAGATTCTCATAAAGGAGGAGTTATACTGGATTCTTTTATTGAATACCAGAGAGCCTAATTGCCTCAATAAAGAATGGGACATCAGTCTCTTTATAGATTAATGTATACTACATTTCTTTAACTTTAATATTTGTTACTTGTTAGTAATGGACCCTGGCTTATAATTATCCTGTGTGGAATTTAGAATTCATCTGTATCTGTATTAATATATCAACTTGCTATACCCACGAATTGGAACATCATTGTTTTATTATTTTTAAATGTATTTTTAAAGCTCTCATGTATTTAGTAATTTAATGTTTCTTAACATATTCTGGTCTTTATATTAGGTTAGCACAGATAGATGTGGGGTCATGTTGTCATATTACTGACTCTTTGTGAAACGGATAAGGCATGTGCATATTACCTGAATTAAATCAACCTATATGTCTGTGCGACGTGTTGATTGTTTACTTAATATGATGGGTCAAAATCCGTTTCTTTCATGTAATTGGCAAGAGTCCATGAGCTAGTGACGTATGGGATATACAATCCTACCAGGAGGGGCAAAGTTTCCCAAACCTCAAAATGCCTATAAATACACCCCTCACCACACCCACAATTCAGTTTTACAAACTTTGCCTCCTGTGGAGGTGGTGAAGTAAGTTTGTGCTAAGATTTCTACGTTGACATGCGCTTCTCAGCATTTTGAAGCCGATTCCTCTCAGAGTACAGCGAATGTCAGAGGGACCTGTAGAGTATCACCTATTGAGTGCAATGATTTTCCTAACGGGGGTCTATTTCATAGGTTCTCTGTTATCGGTCGTAGAGATTCATCTCCTACCTCCCTTTTCAGATCGACGATATACTCTCATATACCATTACCTCTACTGATAACTGTTTCAGTACTGGTTTGGCTATCTGCTATATGTGGATGGGTGTCTTTTGGTAAGTATGTTTTTATTACTTAAGACACCTCAGCTATGGTTTGGCACTTTATGCATTTATATAAAGTTCTAAATATATGTATTGTACTTATATTTGCCATGAGTCGGGTTCATGTATTTCCTTTTGCAGACTGTGGTTTCATATTTGGGGAAAGTTAATATTAAGAAATTTCTTACCTGGGGTTTAGTCTTTTTTTCAATTGACTACTTTGTTTCAAATTGTGGGCTGACTTAGGCTCGCGGGTGCTCCAAATGCTACACTTTATTGCGTCATTCTTGGCGCAAGAATTTTTTGGCACGAAAGGAACGTCCGTTGACGCAAGTTCATCATTTCCGGCGTCGTAATTGACGCACAGGTTCACACAGGGTTGCGTCGTTAGTGACGCGAGTGTGTCATTTCCGGACATGGTTGGCGGCAAAAATTTTTTTTTAAGTTACGTTGTGCGTCATACTTGACCAATTTTGCTTTATATGTTGATTTTTATGTTTACATTTTGCAAGATGTCTCAATCTGATCCTGCCTCAGAAGTATCTGTTGGAACTTTGCTGCCTGATGTCGGTTCTACTAAAGCTAAGTGCATTATATTTCCGAATGTCATTGTATTGGTTATCATGATAAACTTTTTACATGCAGATATTGTGTCCATCAGTTAATAGTACATTTCCTGTTGTTGTTCCTTCAACTTTTAATGTACATGTTATATCTATGAAATTTAAAGAATTTGTTACTGATTCTATTCAGAAGGCTTTGTCTGCAATTCTGCCTTCTAATTAATATAAAGGTCTTTTAAAACTTCTCATAAGGTTGATGAAATTTCAAATGACCGACAACATAATGAATTATCCTCTTCTGATGAGGATCTATCTGATTCAGAAGATCTTTCCTCAGATATTGACACTAACAAATCTACTTATTTATTTAAAATGAAGTATTTTCGTTCTTTGTTAAAGAAGTGTTAATTATTTTGGATATCATGGAAACTAGTCCTCTTGTTATTAGAACTAGTAAATTCTGTTTTTAAACCTCCTGTGGTTACTCCAGAGGTTTTTTTCCGTTCCTGATGCTATTTCTCTTATGATTTCTAAGGAATGGAATTAGCCGGGTACTTATTTTATTCCTTCTTCTAGGTTTTAAAAAATTGTATCCTTTTACCAGCAATTTCTATACAGTTTTGGGAAAAGATCCTCAACTTGATTGGGCTATTTCTACTCTTGCTGAACGTACCTCTATTCCTATGGACCATAGTACTTAAGTTCTTTTAGATAGGAAACTTGAATCTTATCTAAGGAAAGCTTATTTATATTCAGGTCGTCTCAGGCCTGCATTTTCTTTGGCTGATGTTGCAGCTGCATCAACTTTTTTGTTGGAGATTTAGCACAACAAGAATTAAATTCTGATTTATCTAGTATTCTTCGCTTTCTGCAACATACTAATCAGTTCTGATGCCATTTTCTCTTGTAAAGGTGTATCCAGTCCACGGGTTCATCCATTACTTGTGGGATATTCTCCTTCCCAACAGGAAGCTGCAAGAGGACACCCTCAGCAGAGCTGTCTATATAGCTCCTCCCCTAACTGCCACCCCCAGTCATTCTCTTGCAGCTCTCGACAAGAAAGGAAGTATCAAGAGAGATGTGGTGACTTAGTGTAGTTTTTACCTTCAATCAAAAGTTTGTTATTTTTAAACGGTACCGGCGTTGTACTGTTTTTACTCTCAAGCAGAAATTGGAAGAAGACTTCTGCCTGGAGGTTTGATGATCTTAGCGGTTTGTAACTACGGTCCATTGCTGTTCTCACACATAACTGAAGAGTAAGGAAAGCTTCAGTTGGGGGGACGGTCTGCAGATTGCCTGCTTTGATGTATGTTCAGTATATTTTTTTCTAGAGAGATAAGGTCTAGAAAATGCTGACAGTGCCTGGTATATTTAAGGTAAGCCTGATACAGGTATTTAACAACAACTGGGATCATGCTTGCAAAAAGGGATAATATTCATGTTAATACCTATATTACTTAGTGTAAAAACGTTTGCATGATTTATAAATAAAAACGTTTTTTCTCTGAGGGTGATAAATCTTTATTTGGGGCCTAGTTTCCACATGGCTTGTTAGATTACTCCTAGGAGTACTTTTTTAAGGCCCTCCGACTTTGAGTGCATGGTGGGAGGGGCCTATTTTCATTTTCAGTCTGAGACATCCAGCTTCCCTGAAGGAGTCCTCTGTCTTATAGGACCTCTATAGAAGGTTTTGTTCCTGCAAAAATCGTTTTTAATGGCAGGTAGGAGCCACAGCAGAGCTGTGGCAGTGTGTTTGACTGTTTAACAGGTTTAATGTTTTTCTAATTCGTTTTTGGGCCTGAGGGGTTAATCATCCATTTGCAAGTGGGTGCAATGCTGCTTTAGTTCCTTATACACACTGTAAAAATTTCGTAGAGTTTACATAGAGGAAACTCCTTGTTCATTATGTTTAGAAGCCGTTGTGGAACCCCCTCTTAGAATATGTACCAAATGCACTGACCTTTCTATAAGTTATAAAGACCATATTATGGCTTTTAAAGATTTATCACCTGAGATTTCTGAGACTGACAAAAGGGAGGTTATGCCATCTAGCTCTCCCCACGTGTCAGAACCTATAACTCCCGCTCAAGGGACGCCAAGTACATCTAGCGCGTCCAATGCGTTTACTTTACAAGACATGGCGGCAGTTATGAATCATACCCTCACAGAGGTATTGTCCAAACTGCCAGGGTTACAAGGAAAGCGGGACAGCTCTGGGGCTAGAACAAATACAGAGCTCTCTGACGCTTTAGTAGCTATGTCTGATATACCCTCACAATGTGCAGAAGTTGAAACAGGAGAGCTTCTATCTGTGGGGGACTTCTGATTCAGGGAAGGCGTTACTTCAGTCTTACTCTGAAATGACAGCATTTAAATTTAAGCTTGAACATCTCCACGTGTTGCTCAGGGAGGTTTTAGCTACTCTGGATGACTGTGACACCATTGTAGTCCCAGAGAAATTGTGTAAAATGGACAATTACTTTGCAGTGCCTGTTTACACTGATGTTTTTCCAATCCCTAAGAGGTTTTCAGAAATTATTACTAAGGAATGGGATAGACCAGGTGTGCTGTTCTCTCCCCCTCCTGCTTTTAAGAAAATGTTTCCTATAGATGCCGCTACACGGGACTTGTGGCAGACGGTCCCTAAGGTGGAGGGAGCAGTCTCTACACTAGCTAAGCGTAAAACTATTCCTGTCGAGGACAGTTGTGCTTTCCTAGATCCTATGGATAAAAAATTAGAGGGTTTCCTTAAGAAAATCTTTATACAACAAGGTTTTATTCTCCAGCCTCTTGCATGCATTGCCCCAGTCACTGCTGCAGCGGCTTTCTGGTTCGAGTCTCTGGAGGAGGCTTTACAGGTAGAGACCCCGTTGGATGATATCCTTGACAGGCTTAAAGCTCTTAAGCTAGCCAATTCATTTGTTTCTGACGCCATTGTTCATTTAACCAAGCTAACGGACAAAAACTCAGGTTTTGCTATTCAGGCGCGTAGGGCGCTATGGCTTAAATCCTGGTCAGCTGACGTTACTTCAAAGTCTAAGCTTCTCAATATTCCCTTCAAGGGGCAGACCCTATTCGGGCCTGGACTGAAGGAGATCATTTCTGATATTACTGGAGGAAAAGGTCACGCCCTTCCTCAGGATAGGTCCAACAAATTAAGGACCAAACAGACTAATTTTCGTTCCTTTCGAAATTTCAAGAGTGGCGCAGCTTCAACTTCCTCTAATACAAAACAAGAGGGAAATTTTGCCCAGTCCAAGCCGGTCTGGAGACCTAACCAGGCTTGGAACAAAGGAAAGCAGGCCAAAAAACCTGCTGCTGCCTCTAAGACAGCATGACAGATCAGCCCCTAATCCGGAAACGGATCTAGTAGGGGGCAGACTTTCTCTCTTCGCCCAGGCTTGGGCAAGAGATGTCCAGGATCCCTGGGCGTTGGAAATTGTGTCCCAGGGATATCTTCTGGACTTCAAAGCTTCTTCCCCAAAAGGGAGATTTCATCTCTCACAATTATCTGCAAACCAGATAAAGAGAGAGGCATTCTTACATTGTGTTCAAGACCTCCTAGTTATGGGAGTGATCCACCCAGTTCCAAAGGAGGAACAGTGGCACGGCTTCTATTCAAATCTGTTTGTAGTTCCCAAGAAAGAGGGAACTTTCAGACCAATCTTAGATCTCAAGATCCTAAACAAATTTCTCAGATTCCCATCCTTCAAGATGGAGACTATTCGAACCATCCTACCTATGATCCAGGAGGGTCAATATATGACTACCGTGGACTTAAAGGATGCTTATCTTCACATTCTGATACACAGAGATCATCATTGGTTTCTCAGGTTCGCCTTCCTAGACAGGCATTACCAGTTTGTGGCTCTTCCCTTTGGGTTAGCTACGGCACCAAGAATCTTTACGAAGGTTCTAGGGTCACTCCTAGCGGTCCTAAGGCCGCGGGGAATAGCAGTAGCCCCTTACCTAGACGACATTCTGATACAGGCGTCGAATTTTCAAATCGCCAGGTCCCATACGGACATTGTGCTGGCATTTCTGAGGTCTCATGGATGGAAAGTGAATGAAGAAAAGAGTTCTCTATTCCGTCTCACAAGAGTTTCCATCCTAGGAACTCTGATAGATTCTGTAGAAATTAAGATTTACCTGATAGAGACCAGGTTGTCAAAACTTCTAAATTCCTGCCGTGTTCTTTATTCTACTTCTCTCCCTTCAGTGGCTCAGTGTATGGAAGTAATTGGCTTAATGGTAGCGGCGATGGACATAGTGCCGTTTGCCCGCCTACATCTCAGACCGCTGCAACTTTGCATGCTCAGTCAGTGGAATGGGGATTACACAGATTTGTCCCCTCTACTAAATCTGGATCAAGAGACCAGGGATTCTCTTCTCTGGTGGTTATCTCGGGTCCATCTGTCCAAGGGTATGACCTTCCGCAGGCCAGATTGGACAATAGTAACGACAGATGCCAGCCTTCTGGGCTGGGGTGCAGTCTGGAACTCCCTGAAGGCTCAGGGCTCGTGGACTAGGGAGGAGGCACTCCTTCCGATAAACATTCTGGAACTAAGAGCGATATTCAATGCTCTTCAGGCTTGGCCTCAGCTTTCTGCGGTCAGGTTCATCAGATTTCAGTCGGACAATATCACGACTGTAGCCTACATCAACCATCAAGGGGGAACAAGGAGTTCCCTAGCAATGTTGGAGGTTTCAAAAATAATTCTATGGGCAGAGGTTCACTCTTGCCATCTATCAGCTATCCATATCCCAGGAGTAGAGAACTGGGAGGCGGATTTTCTAAGTCGACAGACTTTTCATCCGGGGGAGTGGGAACTCCATCCGGAGGTGTTTGCACAGTTGATTCAACTTTGGGGCAAACCAGAACTGGATCTCATGGCGTCTCGTCAGAACGCCAAGCTTCCTTGTTACGGATCCAGGTCCAGGGATCCCAAGGCAGCGCTGATAGATGCTCTAGCAGTGCCTTGGTCCTTCAACCTGGCTTATGTGTTTCCACCGTTTCCTCTGCTCCCTCGTCTGATTGCCAAGATCAAGCAGGAGAGAGCTTCGGTGATTTTGATAGCACCTGCGTGGCCATGCAGGACTTGGTATGCAGATCTGGTGGACATGTCATCCCTTCCACCATGGACTCTGCCGCTGAGGCAGGACTTTCTACTTCAGGGTCATTTCAACCATCCAAATCTAATTTCTCTGCGTCTGACTGCTTGGAGATTGAACGCTTAATTTTATCAAAACGTGGGTTCTCAGTCGGTCATTGATACCTTAATTCAGGCTCGAAAGCCTGTCACCAGGAAAATCTATCATAAGATATGGTGTAAATATCTTCATTGGTGTGAATCCAAGGGTTACTCATGGAGTAAAGTCAGGATTCACAGGATATTATCTTTTCTCCAAGAAGGATTGGAGAAGGGATTTTCAGCTAGTTCCTTAAAGGGACAGATTTCTGCTCTGTGCTTTTGCACAAGCGTCTGGCGGATGTTCCAGATGTTCAGGCGTTTTGTCAGGCTTTAGTTAGAATCAAGCCTGTGTTTAAACCTGTTGCTCCGCCATGGAGTTTAAATTTAGTTCTTAAAGTTCTTCAAGGGGTTCCGTTTGAACCTCTGCATTCCATAGATATCAAGCTTTTATCTTGGAAAGTTCTGTTTTTGGTAGCTATCTCTTCGGCTCGAAGAGTTTCAGAGTTATCTGCCTTACAGTGTGATTCCCCTTATCTTATCTTCCATGCAGATAAGGTAGTTTTGCGTTCCAAACCTGCTTAGAGATTGAACGCTTAATTTTATCAAAACGTGGGTTCTCAGTCGGTCATTGATACCTTAATTCAGGCTTGAAAGCCTGTCACCAGGAAAATCTATCATAAGATATGGTGTAAATATCTTCATTGGTGTGAATCCAAGGGTTACTCATGGAGTAAAGTCAGGATTCCCAGGATATTATCTTTTCTCCAAGAAGGATTGGAGAAGGGATTTTCAGCTAGTTCCTTAAAGGGACAGATTTCTGCTCTGTGCTTTTGCACAAGCGTCTGGCGGATGTTCCAGATGTTCAGGCGTTTTGTCAGGCTTTAGTTAGAATCAAGCCTGTGTTTAAACCTGTTGCTCCGCCATGGAGTTTAAATTTAGTTCTTAAACTTCTTCAAGGGGTTCCGTTTGAACCTCTGCATTCCATAGATATCAAGCTTTTATCTTGGAAAGTTCTGTTTTTGGTAGCTATCTCTTCGGCTCGAAGAGTTTCAGAGTTATCTGCCTTACAGTGTGATTCCCCTTATCTTATCTTCCATGCAGATAAGGTAGTTTTGCGTTCCAAACCTGGGTTTCTTCCTAAGGTGGTATCTAATAATAATATCAATCAGGAGATTGTTGTTCCGTCACTGTGTCCTAATCCTTCTTCAAAGAAGGAACGTCTATTACATAATCTTGACATGGTTCGTGCTTTAAAGTTTTATTTACAAGCTACTAAGGATTTTTGTCAAACATCGGCATTGTTTGTTGTCTACTCTGGACAGAGAAGAGGCCAAAAGGCTTCAGCAACTTCTTTCTTTTTGGTTAAGAAGTATAATCCGCTTAGCTTATGAGACTGTTGGCCAGCAGCCTCCTGAAAGAATTACAGCTCATTCCACTAGAGCGGTGGCTTCCACATGGGCTTTTAAAAATGAGGCTTCTGTTGAACAGATTTGTAAGGCGGCGACTTGGTCTTCGCTTCATACTTCTTCTAAATTCTACAAATTTGATACTTTTGCTTCTTCGGAGGCTATTTTTGGGAGAAAGGTCTTACAGGCAGTGGTGCCTTCCGTTTAAGCGCCTGCATTGTCCCTCCCTTCATCCGTGTCCTATAGCTTTGGTATTGGTATCCCACAAGTAATGGATGAATCCGTGGGCTGGATACACCTTACAAGAGAAAACAAAATTTATGCTTACCTGATAAATTTATTTCTCTTGTGGTGTATCCAGTCCATGGCCCGCCCTGCCATTTTAAGGCAGGTGTTTTTTATTTTTAAACTACAGTCACCACTGAACCCTATAGTTTCTCCTTTCTCTTGCTTGTCTTCGGTCGAATGACTGGAGGTGGCAGTTAGGGGAGGAGCTATATAGACAGCTCCTCCCCTAACTGCCACAAGTAATGAATGAATCCGTGGACTAGATACACCACAAGAGAAATACATTTATCAGGTAAGCATAAATTTTGTTTTTACTCTGGTGGTGGCAAGGTATTTACTCACCTTGTTCGTACTCATTCACTATCCTATGACTAAGTGCCGCACGGCACGAAACGCGTAAGGTCACGCCCCCTCCTCATGCATGTTGTTTTTCGTGTGTCTTTTTTTCATAGATTAAAGCTTTGCTTTTACTGCAATCCTGGTGTGCTGCCTTTTCATTTTTTAGGAGCTATTTAACAGCTTTGCTGTGGTGCTCTTTGCCGCCTCCTGCTGACCAGGAGGGGAATATCCCATTAGTTATTAAGATGATCCGTGGACTCATCGTGTCAAAAAATAATTAAATTTATTAGGTAATCATAAATTTTCTTCTTCTTCACAATCTGGATGTTGTGAGAGCTCTCAAATATGATGTGGAAGCTGCATAGATTTTAGACTTTCTTCTTTTGTTTTTGTTCATTTTTCTGGGCCTCGTAAGAGCCAGAGAGCTCCAGCAGTTACTTTAGCTACTTGAAGGCTTAAAGGAATAGTCTAGTCAAAATGAAACTTTCATGATTCAGATAGAGTATGCAATTTTATGCAAATTTCTAATTTTCTCCTATTAATTTTTTTAAAATCTGTTCTCTTGGTATCTGTATTTGGACGTAAGCTTAGAAGCCGGCCCATTTTTGGTTTAGCACCTGGGTAGAGCTTGCTGATTGGTTGCTACATTTAGACACCAATCAGAAAGTGCTACCAAGGTTCTGAACCAAAAATGGGCCGGCTCCTATGCTTACATTCTTGCTTTTTCAAATAGATACCAAAAGATCGAAGAAAAATTGATGATCATATAAGTAAATTAGAAAGTTGCATAAAATTGCATGTGGTCTGTGACTCGTGAAAGATTAATTTTGACTAGACTATTCCTTTAATTCATATGGTATGTTTGGTTCTGGGATATTTGGTACTGCTCATTCGACTTGAGCAGTTGCCAATTCAAGGGCTTTTCGTAATGATCAGATTTGCAAGGCAGCTAGATGGTGGTTTTAGCACCCTTTTTCTTCTTAAAATGGGGGTAATCCACAGCTGCATTCTTTACTTTTGGGAAATACAGAACCTGGCCACCAGGAGGAGGCAAAGATACCCCAGCCAAAGGCTTAAATAACTCCCCCACTTCCCTCATCCCCCAGTCATTCTTTGCCTTTTTGTCACAGGAGGTTGGCAGAGAAGTGTCAGAAGATTACGGAATAGCCTCTTATGGAGGGCAGTACTCTTCGAGATGGGACTGGAGTTTTAAGTTGTCCTGTCAGCCTCTCAGTGAGAGCATGGATGAAGGTAAGAGTCCGGAGATGCAGGGAGAGTCTTTCTGCGAAACCATCCCGACTCATATTAACACCTCCATAAGCAATCAGCGTTGATGAGTTTCGCTGCCTGCTTTCTTCACTCAAGTCCATGTCAGAAGCATTGAAGGACCGTGTTACTATTCCACGGCATAGATTCTGGTAAAATCGTTTCATTTTCCTTCTCACTGTGGGAATATAATGTAATAGACAGGGTGTCAGTGGGACTCCTTTATCTTTAAAGTCCCCCACTGTTCAATAACCCCCCTCAGGAGATATTAACCCTAGATTCTATAATCTTTGTGGTTCTGTCTGCTTATGTGTAGTGATGTTGGGGCTCATGGCTTTTACGGAACGTACAGGTTTTTCGAGCTGTGCAGTTCTTGAGGGACTGGCGTGCTTTTCCTTGGCCTATGGGTTGCACCTTGTGACCGGGCGTGGCCACGTTTTCGTTCGCCATTTCCGTATTTTTGACCAAGTGTCGGTGTCGAGGGTCTGTTCTTTACATATCTGTGTCATAGGAGGTGGCGAGTGCCCCAGCCATTGGGGGTGTGAGGTACCAGTTATTTTTGTCCATAATTTAATCAGTCAAGTTATGGAGGATTTTTCTGATTCATATTCTGTTACCTGCTTAGATTGTATGGAGGCCCGGGTAATTCAGCCCAATCCAATTATGTTCCGTATGCCATAATAGTGCTCTTTTCCCCACTGAGGAGAGATTAGAGACCGCTGAGCTCTCCGCCTCTGAGGATTCTGTGTCCCATGAGGTGCATTCCCTGGGGTCTTCTGTTCCTACACAGGCAGTTGTCCCAAGTACTGTTACCCCTTCTCCAGAAGGAGGTTTATTTCCACCATAGGTTGCTGCATGGTTTCGCATGGCCATATCTTTTGGCATTGGCGCACTTACATCTTCCTGATTGAAAGCGAAAAACTTATCCGTGTCCTCTTAACCTGGGGGTGTCAGGTGAGATGGGTCTTTCCTCTGGGGTAGCGGTTCCCTCTGAGGCTTCAGGGGTACAGCCTTCAGGGTCGGGGCCTTCAGATGCCCCGCCGGAGATGAGTTTTGCCTTTAGATTCAGACTGACGCGCCTGCGTGTACTGCTGAGGCAGGTGTTGGAGGATTTGGAGGATTTCAGTTTTGATTTGTCACCGGATCCTCTGTCTTCTGAATCAGATGGCGAACAGTGCTAGATGATTTGGATCCTACTCCTGATGGTCTTTTGTTTGTGTATCTAATCCCAGTTCTGAGCTCTTGAGGAATCAGGTCTCTGACAGGCTGGCCCTGTTAGTGTTTCCATTCTTTTTTCGTCGTTCACCTACGGGTGCTGCCTACTTTCTTTTGATCCGGTTAGGATGTGTTTTCTTTTATTTCTGGAGTTCGAGACTGTTGTAGACTTTTCCTTTTAAAAACCTTTATACTTCTCTAGGATTTTGATACTAGCGGTTTTATGGTTGCAATGGTTGTTGCTTCCGGCGGAAGTCTTAAAAAAAAATTAAAAAAATGTTTAAGCCTCAGAGCTTCTTTGTCTATCATTTGTCTGTTTATTTAGTATAGCCCTGCTAGGGTTTAGATCGCAGTTGGCCCTTGAACAATTCGGTCATACCCTGGACATCAGGCTCGTCCTGGTTGGGTACTAGTTCTCGCTGTTCTTTGGAGGGTTATATGAGACATGTTGTATACTTGACAACAGGCTGGTCCTTTTTGGGTACTAAGTTTGCTTACTTGTTATGAGGTTGTTTTCTTGTTTTCTACAAGCTATAGGAGCCCCTTCTATCCTAGATATCAGGCTTGGTCTAGTTTGTCATCTTGGTGGGGCGACCGATGTTTGGTTCGTACTCCATAATCAGTATTTGTCCCTGCATAAGTTGCCGGGGATTACGAATCTTGCTATGGCAGTATACTTTAGTTCCTGTCCAAAGGACCTCAAGAACTAAGAGTCCTCCCTTTCTGAGGGGGGGGGGGGTAAGATGACTGCTGGAGATCTTTGGTACCTGGTATAGGGGGTGATTGTTTCCCCTCTTTCGGTACTCCTTTGTGGATTGAATTATCCTATTTTGGTTCAGATCTCCTTCGCCAGTGCTTCTCTCCTCTTTTTCGAGGATTGCTGTATTTTTCGCCTCCCCTTGCCATTGGGGTGGGACATTCTGTCATCTGGTTGAGGAGACCCGGTTCTTAGGGTTAATTTTCTTTGCAGTATCCTCCTTTTGATCCTTTATTCTGGGGGATTGTTTGATAGTCTCTTTGCTGTCGCCTGATTGAAGTTTTAGGATGCTCGTTCATTCGTTCATTCCTTGAGTTGTAGTTCCAGGGTTGATCCAATCTGGATCTTTAGATACTGTCTTATTCTCTCAAACAATCTCTACAGTTTGAGTTCTGATCTCTTTTAGGTCCTGCCTTTATCTTCGGACTTTGTGGGTGTTTGCCTAGAAGCCCTTTGAGGCTGAGTGGACAGACACTGGGATACTTCTTGAGGGATCAGAGTTTGAGACCCCATGGGGGCACGGCCGTGTTTTCATCAACTCTTGTGCAATTTAATTTCCAAAAGGGGTAACTTTGTGGGTGTTCCACAAGTTTTTTCTTGGTTTTGATCCGGCTCCTGGTTCTGGGTGTCCGTTTTTTTTAACCTAGTCCTTGTCTTTGACTTGGCATTTGGGTGGATCTGTTTTCCAGATTTTCAGTGTCTTTGGATCTGTTTGGCATCCAGTAGCAGGCTTGGTTTCCCGGTCCTAGGGAAATCTCCTTGCTCCTACTAGGGCGGTTCTCTTTCTCTCTTCTGGAAAGGTGGAGGAAGTTTTTCCTGGGAATTTCTCTACTGGAGTATTCCTGGGTTTCTTAATTTTCCTTCTATTTTGAAGAATCTGGTCTTCTGTCTCTAGGAGATCAATGGGTCGAGGGTTTCTCTTGTCTGAGTGTACCCTCCCTTCGGGGTTCTAAGGGGAAAAGAGGATAGGTTTCCTGAAACCCAAGCTCGTCTCTCTGGGTGTCGGTGCCTCTTTGCTGCTTCTTGTCCTTAAGAAATTGTGGCTGGAGATTCGTTATCTGATCTCCGGGCCTTGTCGATGCTGGGATTTGTTAATCTCCCTTGTCCTTTTGAACCTTGCCAGTCAATTCTGTGATAGGACAGTTCGATCTGAGTAGGAGTCAGGACTTCAGACTGCTCTGTTTGGGCATCGACCATGTATCATGAACCCCAAGTGCTCCTTCCTTAGGTTGGGAGGCCTTGAGTTGGTTCGGGAACCTTCCCTTAGCGGGTAGCTGGTTCTTCATTATTGGTCAGGGTGTTGTCCTCCCTTACCCCATTTTCTAGTAGGAGGGTAGTTGGTCCGCCCTGTTTTCTGATTTTTTTTCTCTTGTTTCTTTCCAGGAATATCCTGGTGCAAGTTTGCTAGCTAATCGATTGGCTAGTTATTATGGGACTGACTATCGATGGAAGCCTGCGGCTTTCGGTTGTGGGTAATGGGATATTACTATACTGTTCCTGTTCTGCTCCCAGGGTTTTTCTGACCTACGGGTGTTCCGTTTCTTTGTGCTAGATAGCTGTCGGTGGTAAGGTACTTTTTTGTTCTACCTTTTTGTCCTTCTGAGACTTCAGTTCTGGTTAGGGCTTTACATTGGTTCCCTTTGGATCCATGTAGGAGGTGGTCTGGAATATTGGAGTATTCTTTATGGGACTTTGTCCTCTTGCAGCCAGGTATTCCGCTCCTTTTTGAGTTATGCTAGAGGCATCTCCCTCTGTTTTGTCCTTGAGTCTTCAAGGATTGTTTCTGGAGGTTCTTTCGGACCTTCTTATCTGATTCTTCCTTTATTTTAGTTTAGGAGAATGGGGTGTGGGGAGTTTGTTTGTTATTCCCTTGCCATTGATCATGGAGAGAGTTTAATTTTTGGGTGCTTCTAGTCAGGGGGACTTTTGTCTCTTTAGAGGCTTTTGTGCTCAGTGGAATCCAGACCTTGTGGTTCTAATTGTTAGGCAGTTACCGTGTCCTCTTGCCTTTTTTTTCATCCCTCCTGCTTCTGTTGATGTAGTTTTTTTTATCGGGAATCTGGGTTGTTACAGGCTGTGGTGCCTTCAGAATGGGCTGCCTTTTTGTTCCTGCCCGTTTGCATTCAGTGTCCTCTATAAGCTTGGGTATTGATTTCCGTAAAGTAATGAATGCAGCTGTGGACTCTCCCCGTTTTAAGAGGAAAAACTTAAATTATGCTTACCAGATAATTTTCTTTTCTTCTGTACTGGGAGAGTCCACAGCTCCCCACCCGTTAATTTTCTGTGGGCGGCCTCAAATTATTTTTTATCGTTCTTCTGGCACCTTTTTCTCCCTGATGTTTCTCCTATTGTTCCTTTGTTCCCTTGGCAGAATGACTGGGGGATGAGGGAAGTGGGGGAGGTATTTAAAGGGACACTGAACCCAATTTTTTCTTTTGTAATTCAGAAAGAGCATGCAATTTTAAGCAACTTTCTAATTTGCTCCTATTATCAATTTTTCTTCATTATCTTGCTATCTTTATTGGAAAAAGAAGGCTTCTAAGCTTTTTTGGTTTCAGTACTCTGCACAGCACTTTTTTATTGGTGGATGAATTTATCCACCAATCAGCAAGGACAACCCAGGTTGTTCACCAAAAGTGGGCCGGCATCTAAACTTACATTCGTGCATTTCAAATAAACATACCAAGAGAATGAAGAAAATTTGATAATAGGAGTAAATTAGAAAGTTGCTTAAAATTTCATGCTCAATCTGAATCACGAAAGAAAAAATTTGGGTACAGTGTCCCTTTAAGTCTTTGGCTGGGGTGTCTTTGCCTCCTCCTGGTGGCCAGGTTCTGTATTTCCCAAAAGTAATGAATGCAGCTCTGGACTCTCCCCATACAGAAGAAAAGAAAATTATCTGGTAAGCATAATTTAATTTTTTTGTGTTTTTTTAGGTTTTATCACCTTGTGTATCTGTCTTCTGAGGCATATTTTGGCAGGAATGTTCTGCAGGCTTTAATATTTGTCACCCCTTATTTTATACTGGGTATTAATTTCCATACTCATAGACTATTAATATCTGATAAAAAAAAAAAATATATATATATATATATGCTTACCTAATAAATTAATTTATTTCATGATGAGGAGAGTTCACTAGCCCTAACCTTTCATTTTGTTCTGGTGGTGGGGGGCAGTACTTCTTTTGCCCCACATTCTTTCCTACTTTTCTGTTTCTACTTGGCTATAATCGGACTGAGAATTCACGGAAAGTGAATTTGAACCTCTGGTGTGTTTTGGAATTCCCCTTCTGACCACTAGGTGGAGGCAAAAGATTACCCACTTTGATGACTTATGAATTTATCAGTGATGTATACATTAGAAACTAAACACCACAGGATATTTATCTAGATGCCTTTTATAACTTTTAATGTAACCCTTTTATCTCAAAGGGCTGGAAATAAGACATGATCAAATGCACTTTATTAAAATAAAATCATAAAAAATGCTTTATTTAAATAAATGTATAAAAATTAAAAAAAAATGCACTTTAATAAAATACCTCCTGAGGCATCCAGTAATAGCCTAATGAGCCTTATCTCAGCATGCATGGCAGTATCTAGGCTCTATCACATGCTCATATAATGTAGGCACCCTACTGAGCTTGCTTGCATAGGGTCATCTCCATAGTGCTATTTCTGTGCGTCGTCAGAAATGCTGTAATCTTGCCTCTATTGGTGAGACCTGCACTTTCACAGAGCAGGAAGTGGGCACCATCCAGCATCTGCCAGTTGTCACAAAGGGATTAATGACAAAATGTTATGTTTTCTGTTTAACTGGAAAAGTCTTAAATCTAAGAAATATACAGCAAAAAGGAAACCCTTATTGACATCCCCTTCCAAAGAGTGGACAAAAATGTTATTTAAAAATTTGACTAGGCTTTTTCTCCCCCCCCCCCAATTTAATTTCTGTGAGGATATAATAAAGGTTTACTGTAACTTTAACAAAATAAATCATATTACACATTAAACTCAACCTTGCGTTTGTCTGTATTTTAAATAAGGTACCTAGTAAAATATTTAGGTAACACACCATTCAATCCCAATTATTAATATGAAGAGAATGCCATCTTGTCTTTTTTACATCTAGAAGGAATGTCTATATATTTATACCATGACAATTTATATATATATTAATATATATATATATATATATATATATATATATATATATATATAAAGAACATAACCTGCAGACAGAAAAAAAGTCACGCACATAAGCGGAAAAGGACATCTACATCGTACAACATGGACAATAAGCAAATGAAAACCATTATACTTCGGTCATAGTGGAAGATATAGAAAAAACAGATATAAACAATACAATTATATGGAATTATATGGGGTATATCTCATACATATAATATTCCCTTTATCTTTTCTCTCACATACCTATAAATTCAACTTTATTGAACCATGTGTTACGAATCTCAAAATATTTTACGGACTGCAGATGCAAGATATGTCTGCAAGAAGAAGACTATAGAATGATAGTTTCCTATTCGCTTGGACAACATATGTGTAGCGTTAAAGTTTTAAGCTGTTATCAAAGGAACACTAATGGTTTAGATTGAGCACACCATTCTAACAAAAAGTTGAGATTCACTTCTATTATCGTATGGTGCACAATCTTTATATGCATACTTTCAGAGGCTCCAGCTGCTACTAGGCATGTGCACAGTATATACAGATATGCATTTTGTGTTATGCTGATGGTTTTCACATGATACAGGGGGAAGGAAAATGTAACTGACTTGTCAGAATAAAAATCTACTCGCCTAAAATGATTAAGGATTATTGCATTCTTTTTTTTTTTTTTGACATTTGTTCATTGTGAAATTCTACTGTATTAAACAGTCCTTCAACCTTCTTCCAGAATTTAGGAATCAAGTGTTTCCATCTAAAGGGGAGGAGAGTCAACGGCTTCATTCATTACTGTTGAGAATTAAGAACCTGGCCACCAGGAGGAGGCAAAGACATCCCAGCCAAAGGCTTAAATACCTCACCCACTTCCCTCATCCCCCGGTCATTCTTTGCCTTTCGTCACAGGAGGATGGCAGAGGAGTGCCGGAGTTTCGGAGTAGTCTCTTATGGAGGGTAGTACTCTGAGATGGGACTGGAGTTTTAAGTAGTCATGTCAGCCTCTCAGTGAGAGCATGGATGAAAGATGCAGGGAGAGTCTTTCTGCGAAACCATCCCGACTCATATTAACAGCTCCATAAGCAATCAGCGTTGACGAGTTTCACTGCCTGCTTTCTTCACTCAAGTCCATGTCAGGAGCGAGGCTACTAACCTGTCACACTTGAAGGGCCGTGTTTCTGTTCCACGGCGTAGATTCTGGTAAGATCGTTTCATTTTTGATTAATAATGATAACATAGAAGACAGGGTCACAGTGTGGCGCCTTTTTATATTTACAGAATCAAGGGTTAATATTCCTGGAAGGGGGATTATTGAACAGGGGGGATTATACATGATATTGTTTATTTTGTGCGAGATGAGGCTCTGGCAATGTGTGGAACTTTCAGTTTACTTGCAGAAATTTTGCGTGGCCATTTTTTTGCTGCGTTTTTTCCTAGTGCAGGGGCGGTCCTGCCAGGCATTCCATGTGACTGGGCGTGGCTATCTATCCTCTGTTAATCTGTGGCGCAGGAGACGTAGTGGTTTCTGTAGTCCGGGTCCTAGGAGGTGGTGAGTGCCATTGGTGTTATAAAGGTGCCTTTTTTATAAATAAAGTTAGTCTACCCAAACGCGCAAGCGATGGAGCATTCTGATGCGTTGGAGGGCTCTCCTTCCTTAACAAAGTCTCATTCCTGTGTTTATTGTGAGGAGGTTCTGGTAGATCAGCCTGCTCAACTATGTTCCACATGCCTTGATAAAGTTACAACATCTAAATGTAAACGGATGTCTAGTACTACTGAGCCATCCACCTCTGAGGGTTCTTCGTCCCGGGAGGTGCGTTCCCTACATTCATCTCCGATCGCACATGCGGCGCCTCAGGGTCCAACCGTTACTCCTTCGGGAGAGATTCGTTGGCCGTCAGACTTTGCGGACCAACTGAAATCAGCGGTTTTGAAAGTGATCCATGCCTTACCTAGGTTCTGCAAAGTACAAGCGTAGGGTTTATCATAGTGGCCCGGAGGAGGCACCTTCTGGGAAGAAGTCTGTCATCTAAACCTCCGGCGGCGGAGTCTTGTTATAGGTTTAGGATGGAGAATTTGCGCTTTCTGCTACAGCAAGTGCTTGCTACTCTGGTGGTTCCGGAACCTAAAATACCGGAGGAACCTGCGATTCCTAAGCTTGACAAGGTATACGAGGACAGGGTAGTGTCTCAGTCTTTCCCGGTTCCCATTAAGATGGTAAATATTTTATTAAGAATGAATGGGAGCAATTATCCCTTATCCCCTTCTGCTTTTAAAAAACTGTTCCCCATTCCAGACTCTCAGCTTGAGCTGTGGGGGACCATCCCTAAGGTAGATGGGGCCATTTCTACGCTCAGGAAGCAGACGACTATTCCCCCTGAGGATAGTTCGTCGTTTAAAGAGCCCATGGATAAAAAGTTGGAAAACATGTTGAGAAAGATGTTTCAGCACATGGGGTTTATTTTTCAGCCACCAGCGACTGTTGCGGTGGTCGCTGGAGCAGCAACATATTGGTGTGAATCCCTGTGTGAAATAGTCTAGGGGGAGACATCCATAGAGGAGATACAGGAGAAGATTAAGGCACTGAAGGTCGCTAATTCTTTCATCTGTGAAGCCAATATGCAAATTATTCACCTGAATGCTAAAGGTGTCAGGTTTTTGTGTTTTAGTGCACAGGGCTCTGGCTAAAATCTTGGTGTGTGGACATGACCTGTAAAGCGAGACTGTTGTCCCTGCCTTTTCAAGGAAAGATCCTATTCGGTCCAGGATTGGATTTGATTATGTCCACGGTTACGGGAGGCAAGGGAGCTTTCCTACCGCAGGATTAGAAGGCTAAGCCTAAGGGATCTACTTTTCGTCCCTTTCGTGCGGACAAGGCCCAGCGTCGGCAACCCTCCGTGAAAGGGGACCAGTCCAAGGGATCTTGGAAGCCGGCTCAATCTTGGAATAAGTCCAAGAAGCCCGCCAAGACGAAATCAGCATGAAGGGGCGGCCCCCGACTGGTCTCCGGATCACGTAGGGGGCAGATTATCTCTATTCTCAGACGCATGGTTGCAGGACGTTCAGGACCCTTGGGTGCTAGAAGTTGTCTGCCAGGGTTACAGGATAGGGTTCAGATCCCATCTGCCCGAGGGCAGAATCCTCCTGTCAAACCTGTCTTCAAGACCAGAGAAGAGAGATGCCTTTCTAGAGTGTGTCAGATCTCGCCTCTCTCGGGGTTATCGTATCAGTACCCCTAGCCGAAATGTGTCTAGGGTACTATTCCAACCTTTTTGTGGTTCCAAAGAAGGAGGGCACCTTCCACCCAATTCTAGACCTAAAGTGTTTAAACAAGTTTCTGAGTGTTCCATCGTTCAAAATGGAAACATTCAGATCCATTCTGCCCCTAGTTCAAGAGGGACAGTTCATGATGACTATAGACTTGAAGGACACTTACCTTCATGTGCCAATCCACAGGGACTACTTCAGGTTCCTAAAATTTGCATTTCTGGACCAACACTTCCAGTTTGTGGCCCTTCCTTTTGGTCTGGCGATGGCCCAGAGAGTCTTCACGAAGATTCTGGGGGCGCTGCTTGCAGTGGCCAGATCCAGGGGCATTGCGGTGGTGCCTTACTTGGACAACATCTTGGTTCAGACGCCGTCGCTCGGCCTCAAAGAAGATCATTCGAGGGCTCTTCTTCTTCTGCTCCAATCTCACGATTGAAAGATCAACTCAGGAAAGAGTTCCCTGGTTCCCAGCAACAGGGTGGAGTTCCTGGGCACGATAATAGACTCTCTGTCCATGAAGATATTTCTCATGGATCAGCGGCGCAGAAAGCTTTCATCCACCTGTCTTTCCCTTCCGTCCTCCTCAAGCCCATTGGTAGCTCAATGTATGGAGGTGATAGGTCTCATGGTGTCAAGCATAGATGTCATCCCATTCACCAGGTTCCATCTCAGACCTCTTCAATTGTGCATGTTGAGACAGTGGAACGGTGATCATTCAGATCTATCACAGCTGATATCCCTGGATGCTCGGACTCTGAACTCCCTCTCTTGGTGGATTCATCCGGAGCAACTGTCCATGGGGACATCCTTCTTGAGACCGTCCTGGGATATTGTGACCACGGACGCCAGTCTGTCATGATGGGGAGCTGTTTGGGGTTCCAGGATGGCACAAGGAAAGTCGTCCAGGGAGGAGTCTCTACTTCCGATCAACATCGTAGAACTATGAGCAATCTTCAATGCTCTGAAGGCTTGGCCTTCTCTCGGGTCGATCAGTTTCATCAGATTCCAGACCGACATTACCTTGGTGGCTTACATCAACCATCAGGGGTGTACGAGGGGCTCCCTTGCAATGAGGGAGGTGTCTCGGATTCTGAAATGGGCGGAGTCCCACGACTGCTCGCTCTCAGCGATTCTGGGAAGCGGACTTTCTCAGCAGACAGTCCTTCCATCTGGGGGAATGGTCTCTTCACTCCGAAGTGTTTGCGGAGATTTTTCTCAGATGGGGAACGCTGGAGATAGATCTTATGGCGTCCAGACTCAATTGCAAACTACCTCGATACAGGTTGAGTACCAGGGATCCCCAGGCAAAGCTGATAGATGCCTTAGTGGTTCATTGGGGGTTCAGCCTAGCTTGCATTTCTCTTGCAAGGTGTATCCAGTCCACGGATTCATCCTTACTTGTGGGATATTCTAATTCCCTACAGGAAGTGGCAAAGAGAACACACAGCAGAGCTGTCCATATAGCTCCCCCTCTGGCTCCGCCCCCCAGTCATTATCTTTGCCGCTCTAACAAGTAGCATCTCCACGGGAGGGTAAAGTGAATGTGGTGTTAGATTTGTAGTTTTTTATATCTTCAATCAAAAGTTTATTTTTAAATAGTGCCGGTTTGTACTATTTACTCTCTAGCAGAAAGTGATGAAGAATTCTGCTGAGAGGAAAATGATTTTAGCATGTTGTAACTAAAATCCACTGCTGTTCCCACATAGGACTGAGGAGTACCAGAAAACTTCAGTTGGGGGGAACAGTTTGCAGGCTTAACTGCTATAAGGTATGTTCAGTCATCTTTTTCTAGTCAAGACTTAGTAATGCTAGAAGACTGACAAGAATCCCCATGTGGGGAAGGTAAGCCATATTCTGAGACGCAGTATAGAAGGAAGGCTTAATTAACAGGGCTCAATGACTGGTGGACACTGTTAAAGGGCAATCGATTATTTTATAGTGAAAATATAATCATTATACAAGTTTTTATCACTTTTGGAGTGTTATTTGGGGTTTTATTCCGCATGGCAGAATTTTAGACACCTATTTAGGGTTTTGAAGGCCCCACAACTCCGGAGTGGAGAGGGAGGGGGCCTAAATTTCGCGCCTCAGTTGCGCAGTTCATATTGCAGACAGCTTCATGCAGCTTCACGTGGAGGGTCCTAAGACTTCTTGAGGACCTCATAGAGGCATATTTCTCATCAAACTAATCCCCAGGGGCAAGGTAGGGCCACAGCATATTGCTGTGGCATGGTGCTGTAGTTGCTAACCGGTTGTCAGCTTTAGGTTGCTCCGGTTCGGGCATTAAGGGGTTAATTGACTTGATATTTGCTGTGCAATCATTCCAAAGCATTAAGATCGTGTGGTAAAAATTTCAGAAAGATTGGATCATTTTTTAAGATTTAGTAAAAAAAAGTGTGCGCTTTTATTATTTAAAGGCACAGTACCGTTTTTTCTCAAATTGTATTTTTCAGTCTTTGAGTGCTGTCTAAGTCTGTTTAACATGTCTGAGCCTACAGATAGACGTTGCTCTATGTGTTTAGTAGCCATGGTGGAACCCCATTTACATTTGTGTTTTTAAGTGTGCTAATGTATCTATGCATTTTAAAGATAACGTTGTTTCACTTAAAAATGTAGCCCAAGATGATTCTTTAACAGAAGGTAACGAGGATAGCCCACCTTCCTCTCCCCATGTGTCGACACCAGTTACGCCAGCGCAAGCGATGCCTAGTACCTCTAGCGCATTGGCCCCTATTACATTACAACAATTGGCCGCAGTCATGGATAATTCCCTTGCAGCATTTTTATCCAAACTGCCAGTTTTTCCTAAAAAGCGTGATAGCTCGGTTTTAAAAACAGAGTATGAGCAATCAGAAGCTTTGGAAGGTTTATCTGTTGTACCCTCACAACACTCTGAAGTGACGGTGAGGGATGTGCTGTACGAGGGAGAAATTTCTGATACAGGAAAGGTTTCTCAGTGGGCAGAATCAGATTCCTTAGCGTTTAAATTTAAGCTGGAACACCTCCGCGTACTGCTTAAGGAGGTATTAGCTACGCTGGATGATTGCGACCCCATGGTGGTCCCAGAGAAATTATGTAAAATGGACAAATTCCTAGAAGTCCCTGTATACACTGATGCGTTTCCGATCCCGAAGAGGGTGGCGGATATTGTGGAATGGAGTGGGAGAGACCAGGTGTACCCTTTGTTCCCCCCCCTATCTTTAAGAAAATGTTCCCTATAACTGATCCCAGGCGGGACGCATGGCAGACGATCCCTAAGGTAGAGGGGGCAATTTCAACACTTGCCAAGCGCACAACCATACCAATTGAAGACAGTTGTGCTTTCAAAGATCCTATGGATAAAAAATTAGAAGGTTTACTAAAGAAAATATTTGTCCAACAAGGTTTCCTTCTCCAACCTATTGCCTGCATTATTCCTGTGACTACTGCAGCGGCTTTCTGGTTTGAGGCGCTGGAGGAGTCGCTCCAGACGGAGACCTCATATGACGAAATTATGGATAGAATTAAGGCTCTAAAGCTGGCTAATTCTTTTATAACAGATACCGTTTGCAATTAGCTAAGTTAGCGGCGAAAAATTCTGGTTTTTCCATCATGACGCGCAGAGCGCTCTGGCTTAAATCATGGTCGGTCGATGTGTCGTCTAAAACTAAGTTACTGAATATCCCTTTCAAGGGAAAGACCCTTTTCGGGCCCGAGTTGAAAGAGATTATTTCGGATATCACTGGGGGAAAGGTCCATGCCCTCCCGCAAGATAGGCCTTTTAAGGCTAAAAACAAGGCTAATTTTCGTTCCTTTCGCAACTTCAGGAGCGGTCCTGCTTCAATCTCTGCGACCACAAAGCAAGAGGGTAACTCTCCACAGTCCAAGGCAACCTGGAAGCCTTTGCAGGGCTGGAACAAGGGTAAACAGGCCAAGAAGCCTGCAGCTGCTACTAAGACAGCATGAAGGGGTAGCCCCCGATCCGGGACCGGATCTGGTAGGGGGCAGACTCTCTCTCTTTGCTCAGGCTTGGGCAAGAGATGTTCCCGATCCCTGGGCATTAGAGATAGTTGCTCAGGGATATCTTCTAGAATTCAAGGACTTTCCTCCAAGGGGAAGGTTCCACATTTCTCGTCTGTCTACAGACCAGACAAAGAAAGAGGCGTTCTTACGCTGTGTAGAAGATCTAATCAAGATGGGAGTGATATGTCCAGTTCCAATTACAGAACAAGGACTGGGTTTTTACTCAAACCTGTGGTTCCCAAAAAGGAAGGAACTTTCAGACCAATCCTGGATCTAAAAATTCTAAACAAATTCCTCAGTTCCATCCTTCAAGATGGAGACCATTCGGACAATCTTACCGATGATCCAGGAAGGTCAATATGACTACCGTGGATCTAAAGGATGCATATCTTCATATTCCTATCCACAAAGATCACCATAAGTTCCTAAGGTTCGCTTTTCTGGACAAGCATTACCAGTTCGTGGCCCTTCCCTTCGGGTTGGCCACCGCTCCAAGAATTTTCACAAAGGTGCTAGGGTCTCTTCTAGTGGTACTAAGACCGCGGGGCATTGCAGTTACACCCTATCTGGACGACATCTTAATACAGGCGTCGTCTTTTCCCAGAGCCAAGGCTCATACGGATATTGTTCGGGCCTTTCTAAGGTCTCATGGGTGGAAGGTGAACACCGAAAAAAGTTCTCTGTCCCCGCTCACAAGGGTTCCCTTCCTGGGAACATTAATAGACTCGGTAGAAATGAAAATATTTCTGACGGAGGTCAGAAGGTTAAAGCTTCTAAGCACTTGCCGAGCTCTTCATTCCATTCCTCGGCCATCTGTAGCTCAGTGCATGGAGGTAATCGGATTAATGGTAGCAGCAATAGACGTATTCCCTTTTGCTCGAATTCATCTCAGGCCACTGCAATTGTGCATGCTCAAACAGTGGAATGGGGATTATGCAGATTTGTCTCCTCAAATCCAACTGGACCAGAAAACCAGAGAGTCTCTTCTCTGGTGGTTGTCTCAGGATCACCTGTCTCAGGGAATGTGCTTCCGCAGACCGGAGTGGATCATCGTAACGACCGACGCCAGTCTGTTAGGCTGGGGCGCGGTCTGGGGCTCCCTGAAAGCTCAGGGCCTATGGTCTCGGGAAGAGTCTCTTCTCCCGATAAACATTTTGGAGCTGAGAACGATATTCAATACGCTCCAGGCTTGGCCTCAGCTAGCGGCGGCCAAGTTCATCAGATTTCAGTCTGACAACATCACGACTGTAGCATACATCAATCATCAGGGAGGAACAAAGAGTTCCTTAGCGATGAAGGAAGTAACCAAGATAATCAGGTGGGCGGAGGATCACTCTTGCCACCTATCTGCAATTCACATCCCAGGAGTAGACAACTGGGAAGCGGATTTCCTAAGTCGTCAGACTTTTCACCCGGGGGAGTGGGAACTCCACCCGGAGATATTTGCTCAGCTGACTCAGCTTTGGGGCATTCCAGAGTTGGATCTGTTGGCGTCCCGTCAGAACACCAAACTTCCTCTTTACAGGTCCAGGGACCCCAAGGCGGCATTGATAGATGCTCTAGTAGCGCCTTGGTCCTTCAATCTGGCCTATGTCTTTCCACCGTTTCCCCTTCTCCCTCGGCTGGTAGCCAGAATCAAACAGGAGAAGGCCTCGGTAATTCTGATAGCGCCTGCGTGGCCACGCAGGACTTGGTATGCAGACCTAGTGGACATGTCATCTGTTCCACCATGGACACTGCCAATGAGGCAGGATCTTCTAATACAGGGTCCATTCAAGCATCCAATCTCCAAGCAGTCAGCTGCAAAGAAACTAGATTTGAACGCTTAATTCTATCCAAGCGTGGGTTCTCTGATTCAGTCATAGATACTCTGATCCAGGCTAGAAAACCTGTCACCAGGAAAATTTACCATAAGATATGGCGGAAATATCTTTGCTGTTGTGAATCCAAGGGTTACTCGTGGAGTAAAATTAGGATTCCAAGGATATTGTCTTCTCTCCAAGAAGGATTGGAGAAAGGTTTATCAGCCAGTTCCTTAAAGGGACAGATATCCGCTCTGTCTATCCTTTTACATAAGTGTCTGGCAGAAGTACCAGATGTTCAGGCGTTAGTTAGAATCAAGCCTGTCTATAAACCTGTGGCTCCTCCATGGAGTCTAAATTTAGTTCTTTCAGTTCTTTAAGGGGTTCCGTTTGTACCTTTACATTCCATAGATATTAAGTTATTATCTTGGAAAGTTTTGTTTTTGGTAGCTATATCTTCTGCTCGAAGAGTTTCAGAATTGTCTGCTTTGCAGTGTAATTCACCCTATCTGGTGTTCCATGCAGATAAGGTAGTTTTGCCTACCAAACCTGGTTTTCTTCCTAAAGTTGTTTCTAATAAGAACATTAACCAGGAAATCATTGTTCCTTCCCTGTGTCCTAATCCAGCTTCTAAGAAGGAACGGCTTTTACACAATCTTTATGTGGTTCGTGCTTTGAAATTCTATTTACAAGCAACTAAGGATTTCAGACAAACATCATCTTTGTTTGTTGTTTATTCTGGTAAGAGGAGAGGTCAGAAAGCGACTGCTACCTCTCTTTCCTTCTGGTTGAAAAGCATCATCCGATTGGCTTATGAGACTGCTGGGCAGCAGCCTCCTGAACGAATTACAGCTCATTCCACCAGAGCTGTGGCTTCCACTTGGGCCTTCAAGAATGAGGCTTCTGTTGAACAGATTTGTAAGGCAGCGACTTGGTCTTCACTGCATACTTTTGCCAAATTTTACAAATTCGATACTTTTGCTTCTTCGGAGGCTATTTTTGGGAGAGAGGTTTTGCAAGCAGTGGTGCCTTCCGTTTAAGGTACCTGTCTTGTTCCCTCCCTTCATCCGTGTCCTAAAGCTTTGGTATTGGTATCCCACAAGTAAGGATGAATCCGTGGACTGGATACACCTTGCAAGAGAGAACAGAATTTATGCTTACCTGATAAATTACTTTCTCTTGCGGTGTATCCAGTCCACGGCCCGCCCTGGCAATTAAGTCAGGTAAAAATTATTGTTTAAACTACAGTCACCACTGCACCCTATGGTTTCTCCTTTTTCTCCTAACCGTCGGTCGAATGAATGGGGGGTGGAGCCAGAGGGGGAGCTATATGGACAGCTCTGCTGTGTGTTCTCTTTGCCACTTCCTGTAGGGAATGAGAATATCCCACAAGTAAGAATGAATCCATGGACTGGATACACCGCAAGAGAAAGTAATTTATCAGGTAAGCATAAATTCTGTTTTTTCCTCCCTTACCACTTCTACCTCGCATAGTGGCACGCATCAAACAGGAGCGGCCCTCGGCCATTCTGATTGCTTCTTCATGGCCGCGGAGAATGTGGTTTGCGTATCTGGTGGGGATGTCATCCTCTCCGCTGTGGAGGTTACCCTGTCGCAGGGATCTGCTGTCACAGGGCCCCTTTCAGCATCAAAATCTAGATGATCTGATGCTGACTGCGTGGAAATTGAATGCCTAGTCTTAGCCAAGAGAGGCTTCTCTGAAAGTGTGATTGATACTCTAATTCAGGCAAGGAAGCCAGTCACTCATTGCATCTACCATAAGGTGTGGAAGACTTACTTGTCTTGGTGTGAGAAGCATGGATATCCTTGGCATAAGGTGAAGGTAATCCAGGATTCTGTCCTTTCTCCAGGATTGTTTGGGGAAGGGTCTTGCAGCTAGTTCCTTAAAGGGACAGACTAGCTGAGCTCCCTGACATCCAATCTTTTGTTCAGGCTCTGTCTAGAATAAGACCTGGCTTTAGACAGTTGGCTCCGCCTTGGAACTTAAACTTAGTTCTTAATGTCTATGGAATGCATAGGTTCAAACAGAACCCTCTGCAAAACCTTAAGATTCTGTCTTGGAAGGTTCTCTTCCTGTTGGCTATTGCATTGGCATGCAGAGTATCTGAGCTAACTGCCTTGCAATGTGACCCTCCTTATCTGGTGTTTTATGCAGATAAGGCTGTACTGCGCACTGGGTTGGGGTTTCTCCCCAAGGTGGTGTCTAACCGTTACATCAATCAGAAAAATGTTGTTCCTTCTTTGTGTCCTAACCCTTCTTCTTCGAAGGAGAGGTTACTTCAGAACCTGGATGTGGTTCATGCCTTGAAGTTTTATCTTCAGGCTACCAAGGACTTCAGACAGTTTAAATCTTTTTGTGGTGTATTCTGGGAAGCGCAAGGGGCAAAGGGCCTCTGCTACTTCTTTGTCTTTTTGGTTGAGGAGCTTGATTCGCTTGGCTTATGAGACAGTGGGACATAGGCCTCCTCAGAGGATCACTGTTCATTCAACTAGAGCTGTGGCTTCGTCTTGGGCCTTCAAGAATGAGGCCTCTATGGAGCAAATTTGTAAGGCGGCTACCTTGTCCTCCTTACATACTTTTACAAGTTTGACGTTGTTTTTGGTAGAAAGGTTTTGCAGGCTGTGGTGCCCTCTGATTCGGGTCCACCTTTTTACCCTCCCGATTTCATTCAGTGTCCTCTAGAGATTGGGTATATGTTTTTTGTACCATTCAATGTAATATGTAGTCATTTAAATGGGAAAGAGCTGCACAATGATTAAACAAGGTTTAAGGGATTATGGGGACTGGTACCCCAATTACTTTCTTCAATTCTTAACCGATGTCATCTTAAAAAGGTTGAATTAAAGGGCAAGACCACCACATTTGTAAGGCAGTCCCATTTTATGGCACCCTCTCCAGCATGTCAGCTTTACTGTCAAGTATCTTTTGAGAAGTCTGGTATTCATTTTTGTCTGTATCAAACAGG
>NC_069503.1:897673957-897768957 GCF_027579735.1 Bombina bombina | reverse complement strand
AAATACAGGATCAAGTAACCGGTCTGACTACGGCTCTGTGTTTGTATATCTTTTATGCTTTTACATTGCCTGCTTATGAATCAAAGTGGGATGTTTGTTGTATGTTAATGTTACAAGTAAACAATTAAATATTTGGTTCTTTTTACACAATTGTGTTAGTGGTGTGTATATATGGTAATACTGCATATTAGCACAAAGGTCTTTTCACTCCCCTATCCACTGGTATAAGCTCATACCTTGAGAAAGACTTCTGTCATCTGGGACTCCTAAGAAGTACCTGGCCAGCTAAGGAACTGTGGAAAAACACTGGACCACAAGGAGTGAGATCATACTAACACAAGTACCTTTTTAATACCTCATATCGTGAGGGTATATCAGGTGAGCGAGGATTTTTCACTTTGTTAAATATACACAAAGTTTGAACATATTACACGAAGTGTGCCTTTGTGAGCCTGTCTTGTTCCATACTTTTCAGATACCTAGGAGGAACCTCGCCCTGTGGGGGATCACCCTTTTTCAGACGGGCTGCCAAATACTGACAGCACACGGGAACTAGCACTGTGGAATATAAGGAACATTATAGATCCATAGACTGACCACTTTTTAACAAATGAGACTGTTTGCTACATAAATTGTATTTGTTATATATATATATTTTCTGGGTAGTGGATGTGAATATTTATTAAGACTAACAGATAACTCATACACTTCAAGCGCTGATTACTCTCTGTTTTTGTATAAATATATATATATATATATATATATATATATACATACATATACATACACATAACATATTAATGTCTAGTCTTCTTTGGTAACCAACATACTCCCCCAATTCTCTTGGTATTCTCTGTTGAATTGAATACCTATAAAGCAGGAGGTGCGGACAGTCCATAGAGTAAAAACAAAGATTTATTCAAAATTGTGTTAAAAATACAGGAACAAGCAGATATAGACAGAGTAGGTGTATCACCTAAACAGGCTTACGCGTTTCGGCGTTTGCCGTAGTCATAGCCATAGGTGTGGGGTGTCTCCCCTGTCTTATGTAGCACATGTTAAAATCTCATTGGTTGTTAGATAATTAATCAAAGAACAACAACAATAATACACCCACTCTGTTGCTAGAGACCTGACATGGTAGACGATATAGTCAAATTATGTTATATTAAACTATGGTGTGTTAAACTCATGAGAAAAGGCAATGAAAGGTAAATATTAGATCAACAACCTCTCATCGGAATTCAGACAATGTTAGAAAACATAGTGGTGAAAGGATGGAAAAATAAAGAAAAACATAATCATACCATCTCATCAATAAAGAACAATATATACATGTGCCACCCTTAGATATTAAAGGCATCAGAACATAAACTGATCTATAGAAATTCTTACATTAATGGTTACATACCCAAAGTATTAAAGAAATGATGACAACAATTATTATTACATAGGTATGACATTAATGTCCAGACCCTTCCTAGCTGTTTCTTGTAGGGCATCATCTGCCACTAAAAGTGCAAAATGTTTTTTAATTATAGCACAAATTTGTGAGTATTGGGAACTGTACCCTGTCACAAAATAAACACCTTCAGTACCTGTAGATCTATGTTGCGATCTATCGTTAGAAATCAATATTTGTCTATCAATAGCATCCACCTCTTTTCTGGCTCTTAAGATGTCTCTGTTAGAATATTTTCTTTCTTTAAGCCTTTTTTCCAGATCATCATCAGCCTCTGAGTAATCTCTGCAATTGCTACAATTACGCTCGTAAATTGACCCTTTGCCACCGCATATCTTACATGCTCAGGGTGGCTGCTGGTGGCATGGAGGAGGGTATTTCCTGATATTGGTTTGCAGTAAACAGCGGAACCAATAGTACCATTTTCATTACCAGTTAATGTCAAGTCCAAAAAGTTAATGGCTACGGAGTTGTATTCAAATGTAAACCGCAAACCATCGCTGTTGTTGTTGAGATAACCCACAAAATCTCCAATGAGATGCTCAGGACCACACCAAATCAATAGCAAGTCATCAATAAAGTGTCTGTACATTTTAATGTACTGTCGATAGGGATTTCTCTCTCCAAAGACGTGCACCATTTCCCACCACCCTAGAACCAAATTGGCATAGGATGGTACAAACTTGGCTCCCATGGCCGTAGCAAGAATCTAGCCATATCCACAACAAATCTTTGGAAATCCTCAGAATAATTAGTAAAATGAAAAAGAAAGAATTGTATAGCCTTCAACCCCATACCATGAGGTATGGAGGAGTACAGAGACACTGCATCTATCGTGAGCCATAGATACTCTTTTTCCCATGTGATATCTTGTATAATATTCAATACATGTTTAGTATCCCGAATATAAGAGTGTAGTGAAATGACAAGCGGTTGTAACAAGGCATCCAGCCATTCAGAGGCATGTTCCAAAAGTGAATCAATGCCACTTATTATAGGTCTGCCCTGTACGTTTAAAAGGGACTTATGTACCTTTGGTAGGTGATGGAACCATGGGGTCTTCGGATGATCAACTATCAAATAATCAACTGTTTGTTGATCCATAAACCCCTCATGCATTCCATCATCCAAAAGGCTTATTAAATCTTTCTTGAACTTAACAGTGGGGTCTCCAGATAATCTAGAGTAATCATCTGTATTAAGCAGTTGTCTATACGCCTCTGAAACATACATTGTCCTGTCCAAAACCACAACAGATCCGCCTTTATCAGCCGGACGGATGACCAGTGAGCTATTCTGTTCTAATGACACTAATGCTTCTCTTTGTGGTCGTGTTAAATTGAACTTCCTTTTGGACCGATCACTTTTAATTCTGTTCCCTAAGGCTACTAGATCTTTTTCCACCCTGGTGTGAAAAGTTTCCAGAACTGTTCCCCTGGATTGTACTGGGTAGAAAACAGATTTACTCTTAAATTTTGGTCCACTATTAATGGTATTAGAATCAGTTCTAGCCTCAGACTCCAGCATTTGTAATGCGACCATGTCATAAGACTCTGACAAGTTAAATGCACTGTTTGTTTCACATACTGCATTGGTCTGTAGACTAGGCTCATTCTGTGTATCATTAGAAGCATAGAAATGCTTTTTTCTCCAACATAGGTGTGTCCGGTCCACGGCGTCATCCTTACTTGTGGGATATTCTCTTCCCCAACAGGAAATGGCAAAGAGCCCAGCAAAGCTGGTCACATGATCCCTCCTAGGCTCCGCCTTCCCCAGTCATTCTCTTTGCCGTTGTACAGGCAACATCTCCACGGAGATGGCTTAGAGTTTTTTAGTGTTTAACTGTAGTTTTTATTATTCAATCAAGAGTTTGTTATTTTAAAATAGTGCTGGTATGTACTATTTACTCTGAAACAGAAAAGAGATGAAGATTTCTGTTTGTAAGAGGAAAATGATTTTAGCAACCGTTACTAAAATCGATGGCTGTTCCACACAGGACTGTTGAGAGGAATTAACTTCAGTTGGGGGAACAGTGAGCAGACTTTTGCTGCTTGAGGTATGACACATTCTAACAAGACGATGTAATGCTGGAAGCTGTCATTTTCCCTATGGGATCCGGTAAGCCATTTTTATTACAGACAGTAAATAAGGGCTTCACAAGGGCTTTTTAAGACTGTAGACATTTTCTGGGCTAAATCGATTTATATATAAACATATTTTATACTCCATAGCCTTGAGGAATTATTTTAATCTTGGGAATTTTGTAAAATAACCGGCAGGCACTGTATTGGACACCTTATTCTCTAGGGGCTTTCCCTAATCATAGGCAGAGTCTCATTTTCGCGCCTGTATTGCGCACTTGTTTTTGAGAAGCATGACGTGCAGATGCATGTGTGAGGAGCTCTGATACATAGAAAAGACTTTCTGAAGGCGTCATTTGGTATCGTATTCCCCTTTGGGCTTGGTTGGGTCTCAGCAAAGCAGATACCAGGGACTGTAAAGGGGTTAAAGATAAAAACGGCTCCGGTTCCGTTATTTTAAGGGTTAAAGCTTCCAAATTTGGTGTGCAATACTTTTAAGGCTTTAAGACACTGTGGTGAAATTTTGGTGAATTTTGAACAATTCCTTCATACTTTTTCGCAATTGCAGTAATAAAGTGTGTTCAGTTTAAAATTTAAAGTGACAGTAACGGTTTTATTTTAAAACGTTTTTTGTACTTTGTTATTAAGTTTATGCCTGTTTAACATGTCTGAACTGCCAGATAGACTGTGTTCTGAATGTGGGGAAGCCAAGGTTCCTTCTCATTTAAATAGATGTGATTTATGTGACACAAAATTTAGAGAAAATGATGCCCAAGATGATTCCTCAAGTGAGGGGAGTAAGCATGGTACTGCATCATCCCCTCCTTCGTCTACACCAGTCTTGCCCACACAGGAGGCCCCTAGTACATCTAGCGCGCCAATACTCCTTACTATGCAACAATTAACGGCTGTAATGGATAATTCTATCAAAAACATTTTAGCCAAAATGCCCACTTATCAGCGAAAGCGCGACTGCTCTGTTTTAGAAAATACTGAAGAGCATGAGGACGCTGATGATATTGTCTCTGAAGGGCCCCTACACCAGTCTGAGGGGGCCAGGGAGGTTTTGTCTGAGGGAGAAATTTCAGATTCAGGGAAAATTTCTCAACAAGCTGAACCTGATGTGATTACATTTAAATTTAAGTTGGAACATCTCCGCGCTCTGCTTAAGGAGGTGTTATCCACTCTGGATGATTGTGAGAATTTGGTCATCCCAGAGAAACTATGTAAAATGGACAAGTTCCTAGAGGTCCCGGGGCCCCCCGAAGCTTTTCCTATACCCAAGCGGGTGGCGGACATTGTAAATAAAGAATGGGAAAGGCCCGGTATACCTTTCGTCCCTCCCCCCATATTTAAAAAATTGTTTCCTATGGTCGACCCCAGAAAGGACTTATGGCAGACAGTCCCCAAGGTCGAGGGGGCGGTTTCTACTCTAAACAAACGCACCACTATACCCATAGAAGATAGTTGTGCTTTCAAAGATCCTATGGATAAAAAATTAGAAGGTTTGCTTAAAAAGATGTTTGTTCAGCAAGGTTACCTTCTACAACCAATTTCATGCATTGTCCCTGTCACTACAGCCGCGTGTTTCTGGTTCGATGAGCTAGAAAAGGCGATCACTAGTAATTCTCCTTCTTATGAGGAGATTATGGACAGAATCCGTGCTCTAAAATTGGCTAATTCTTTCACCCTAGACGCCACTTTGCAATTGGCTAGGTTAGCGGCGAAAAATTCTGGGTTTGCTATTGTGGCGCGCAGAGCGCTTTGGTTAAAATCTTGGTCAGCGGATGCGTCTTCCAAGAACAAATTGCTTAACATTCCTTTCAAGGGGAAAACGCTGTTTGGCCCTGACTTGAAAGAGATTATCTCTAATATCACTGGGGGCAAGGGCCACGCCCTTCCTCAGGATAGGTCTTTCAAGGCCAAAAATAAACCTAATTTTCATCCCTTTCGTAGAAACGGACCAGCCCCAAGTGCTACGTCCTCTAAGCAAGAGGGTAATACTTCTCAAGCCAAGCCAGCCTGGAGACCAATACAAGGCTCGAACAAGGGAAAGCAGGCCAAGAAACCTGCCACTGCTACCAAGACAGCATGAGATGTTGGCCCCCGATCCGGGACCGGATCTGGTGGGGGGCAGACTCTCTCTCTTCGCTCAGGCTTGGGCAAGAGATGTTCTGGATCCTTGGGCACTAGAAATAGTCTCCCAAGGTTATCTTCTGGAATTCAAGGGGCTTCCCCCAAGGGGGAGGTTCCACAGGTCTCAATTGTCTTCAGACCACATAAAGAAACAGGCATTCTTACATTGTGTAGAAGACCTGTTAAAAATGGGAGTGATTCATCCTGTTCCATTAGGAGAACAAGGGATGGGGTTCTACTCCAATCTGTTCGTAGTTCCCAAAAAAGAGGGAACGTTCAGACCAATCTTAGATCTCAAGATCCTAAACAAGTTTCTCAAGGTTCCATCGTTCAAAATGGAAACCATTCGAACAATTCTTCCTTCCATCCAGGAAGGTCAATTCATGACCACGGTGGATTTAAAGGATGCGTATCTACATATTCCTATCCACAAGGAACATCATCGGTTCCTAAGGTTCGCATTCCTGGACAAGCATTACCAGTTCGTGGCACTTCCGTTCGGATTAGCCACTGCTCCAAGGATTTTCACAAAGGTACTAGGGTCCCTTCTAGCGGTGCTAAGACCAAGGGGCATTGCAGTAGTACCTTACTTGGACGACATTCTGATTCAAGCGTCGTCCCTTCCTCAAGCAAAGGCTCACACGGACATTGTCCTGGCCTTTCTCAGATCTCACGGATGGAAAGTGAACGTAGAAAAGAGTTCTCTATCTCCGTCAACAAGGGTTCCCTTCTTGGGAACAATAATAGACTCCTTAGAAATGAGGATTTTTCTGACAGAGGCCAGAAAAACAAAACTTCTGAACTCTTGTCAAATACTTCATTCCGTTCCTCTTCCTTCCATAGCGCAGTGCATGGAAGTGATAGGTTTGATGGTAGCGGCAATGGACATAGTTCCTTTTGCGCGCATTCATCTAAGACCATTACAACTGTGCATGCTCAGTCAGTGGAATGGGGACTATACAGACTTGTCTCCGACGATACAAGTAAATCAGAGGACCAGAGATTCACTCCGTTGGTGGCTGTCCCTGGACAACCTGTCACAAGGGATGAGCTTCCGCAGACCAGAGTGGGTCATTGTCACGACCGACGCCAGTCTGATGGGCTGGGGCGCAGTCTGGGGACCCCTGAAAGCTCAGGGTCTTTGGTCTCGGGAAGAATCTCTTCTACCGATAAACATTCTGGAACTGAGAGCGATACTCAATGCTCTCAAGGCTTGGCCTCAGCTAGCAAAGGCCAAGTTCATACGGTTTCAATCAGACAACATGACGACTGTTGCGTACATCAACCATCAGGGGGGAACAAGGAGTTCCCTGGCGATGGAAGAAGTGACCAAAATCATTCAATGGGCGGAGACTCACTCCTGCCACTTGTCTGCAATCCACATCCCAGGAGTGGAAAATTGGGAAGCGGATTTTCTGAGTCGTCAGACCTTACATCCGGGGGAGTGGGAACTCCATCCGGAAATCTTTGCCCAAATTACTCAACTGTGGGGCATTCCAGACATGGATCTTATGGCCTCTCGTCAGAACTTCAAGGTTCCTTGCTACGGGTCCAGATCCAGGGATCCCAAGGCGACTCTAGTAGATGCACTAGTAGCACCTTGGACCTTCAAACTAGCTTATGTATTCCTGCCGTTTCCTCTCATCCCCAGGCTGGTAGCCAGGATCAATCAGGAGAGGGCATCGGTGATCTTGATGGCTCCTGCGTGGCCACGCAGGACTTGGTATGCAGACCTGGTGAATATGTCATCGGCTCCACCATGGAAGCTACCTTTGAGACGAGACCTTCTTGTTCAAGGTCCGTTCGAACATCCGAATCTGGTCTCACTCCAACTGACTGCTTGGAGATTGAACGCTTGATCTTATCAAAGCGAGGGTTCTCAGATTCTGTTATTGATACTCTTGTTCAGGCCAGAAAGCCTGTAACTAGAAAAATTTACCACAAAATATGGAAAAAATATATCTGTTGGTGTGAATCTAAAGGATTCCCTTGGGACAAGGTAAAAATTCCTAAGATTCTATCCTTTCTTCAAGAAGGATTGGAGAAAGGATTATCTGCAAGTTCCTTGAAGGGACAGATTTCTGCCTTGTCTGTGTTACTTCACAAAAAGCTGGCAGCTGTGCCAGATGTTCAAGCCTTTGTTCAGGCTCTGGTTAGAATCAAGCCTGTTTACAAACCTTTGACTCCTCCTTGGAGTCTCAATTTAGTTCTTTCAGTTCTTCAGGGGGTTCCGTTTGAACCCTTACATTCCGTTGATATTAAGTTATTATCTTGGAAAGTTTTGTTTTTGGTTGCAATTTCTTCTGCTAGAAGAGTTTCAGAATTATCTGCTCTGCAGTGTTCTCCTCCTTATCTGGTGTTCCATGCAGATAAGGTGGTTTTACGTACTAAACCTGGTTTTCTTCCGAAAGTTGTTTCTAACAAAAACATTAACCAGGAGATAGTCGTGCCTTCTTTGTGTCCGAATCCAGTTTCAAAGAAGGAACGTTTGTTGCACAATTTGGATGTTGTTCGCGCTCTAAAATTCTATTTAGATGCTACAAAGGATTTTAGACAAACATCTTCCTTGTTTGTTGTTTATTCTGGTAAAAGGAGAGGTCAAAAAGCAACTTCTACCTCTCTCTCTTTTTGGATTAAAAGCATCATCAGATTGGCTTATGAGACTGCCGGACGGCAGCCTCCTGAAAGAATCACAGCTCATTCCACTAGGGCTGTGGCTTCCACATGGGCCTTCAAGAACGAGGCTTCTGTTGATCAGATATGTAAGGCAGCGACTTGGTCTTCACTGCACACTTTTACCAAATTTTACAAGTTTGATACTTTTGCTTCTTCTGAGGCTATTTTTGGGAGAAAGGTTTTGCAAGCCGTGGTGCCTTCCATTTAGGTGACCTGATTTGCTCCCTCCCTTCATCCGTGTCCTAAAGCTTTGGTATTGGTTCCCACAAGTAAGGATGACGCCGTGGACCGGACACACCTATGTTGGAGAAAACAGAATTTATGTTTACCTGATAAATTACTTTCTCCAACGGTGTGTCCGGTCCACGGCCCGCCCTGGTTTTTTAATCAGGTCTGATAATTTATTTTCTTTAACTACAGTCACCACGGTATCATATGGTTTCTCCTATGCAAATATTCCTCCTTTACGTCGGTCGAATGACTGGGGAAGGCGGAGCCTAGGAGGGATCATGTGACCAGCTTTGCTGGGCTCTTTGCCATTTCCTGTTGGGGAAGAGAATATCCCACAAGTAAGGATGACGCCGTGGACCGGACACACCGTTGGAGAAAGTAATTTATCAGGTAAACATAAATTCTGTTTTTAAAGTTAGATTTCTTACCAATCGGTTGACATCAATTAGAGTTTGAAAATTAAAATCAGATGTTGGTGCAAAACCCAAACTTAGTACATATTCTTGGTCATAACTCAATTCTGTACTAGATAGATTAATTACATTATTTATTTCATTTATTTGTATTTGCTTTGGGGACGACTTCCCCTTAGCTGATATCTCTCCTGGTTTGGTGTTTTGGATTGATTCGTACCTTCCCCTGTTTTCAAATGTGCCTGGGGAAAAACCTGTTCTATTTCTAATAGTGATGTGTCAGATCGTGATGTGGAGTTAGATGGATCTTTGTGTGTAATGGTTACATCCTTAGAACTGACTGGCATCTCTAATTGGCGACTATCATCTATGGACTCAGAAGATGTTACCCCTGTCAAACTACCAGCAGCTATAACATTCAGAGTATTGTCAATTTCAACGGCTGCAATAAATGGATTTACTAATATTGTATTCTCATCTGAAGAATAATCTGTATCTGAGTCTGAAAATGTTACAGATTTACTACCCCTTCTGTTCTTTATGCCCTTTTTATTTTTGTTTTTATTGTTATTTTTAGACTTGGGTTGATTACGTCTATTCATTCCTAACTTTCCTGTTCCAAATGTAAACAGAGCCTGAATCAAAATTTATGAGGGACAAAGCAGATTATAAGTGTTTGTTTTCCATTATCTGTGACTTTCCCTGTGCCACTGTATGTTGTAAAATTTTGTCATGTTTGGCAAAGTTGGGCTCAAAACATCTTTTATTTAATTCAGCCTGCAATTCACCAATTTCTTTTCTAACTTTGTTGAAATCCTGTGACCTATATTTGACCAACATAAGCATTAACCTGGAGGAGCACTCAGATAAAATGTCATTCCATGTGTTAATAAAGTCTTTGTCATTTAAGTCTATTTTAAAAGTAGGAAATGTATAGACTTGTAGCCCCCTAGGTATCATTTTGGCTTTCATGTAACTCTCGAATGTCCACACATCCCACTGTGCTTTCAGTTCTTTTAATAATAAAGCCTCCATTTGATCAAAAAGAGTTCCCAAGGTAAGGTCACCTTTATCTTCAGAAAATATAAGGTCACAGTCTGTACTGTATCAGGTCTCAATGCAAAAAACTGTTGTGTTGCCTGCTGTGTTCCTTCCATATTGTGCTGATTTGAGTTAATAGATAACCCCTTGATACCACCAGTAGTATCAATAATAGACAATAAAAAAAGAAGAGTAGGGGGCGTATCTATCAGACCTATCTTATGAACAACGTAGGTCAATCATCAAATATTGAAAGTCAATAGTTAGCATCACTATATATGAGATTACTTGAAAGTACACAATCCAAACGACTAGTGTGAGTCACAATCTTTCTGGTATGTATAACTGGTAATGACCGAAAGTTCAAAGCAATATAAATGTATTTCTCACCTCATGACCAATCCAGGCTAGCCCCATAATCCTTTTTCAATGCGGCTGCTTCAGGTGGAACCGCCGGCTTAAGGGACAGTCACAACTCGAAGAACGTGTGACCGCTCCCAACACTTTCACAGCGTGGCCGCTTAGCAGGTTCGCACACCACTGGATCAAGCCGCACATTTACCCACTGGTTGCAAGGAAGGGGAGAGAGGTGACGTCAGCTAGGACGGGTCAACATACTGGTATCCAATGCGAGTTGGTAGGATGGAGGTGTGTCACTCAGCCCACAGCAGGATTGGATGGAAATCCACAATCCCACGAAGCAATACAAGTAACTCGTCAGGACGCAAAAAATCAGCATAACACAGCAACGGTCCGCCCTAGCTGGTGATAGTAACAATAAAGCAGGAGGTGCGGACAGTCCATAGAGTAAAAACAAAGATTTATTCAAAATTGTGTTAAAAATACAGGAACAAGCAGATATAGACAGAGTAGGTGTATCACCTAAACAGGCTTACGCGTTTCGGCGTTTGCCGTAGTCATAGCCATAGGTGTGGGGTGTCTCCCCTGTCTTATGTAGCACATGTTAAAATCTCATTGGTTGTTAGATAATTAATCAAAGAACAACAACAATAATACGCCCACTCTGTTGCTAGAGACCTGACATGGTAGACGATATAGTCAAATTATGTTATATTAAACTATGGTTTGTTAAACTAAAACTCATGAGAAAAGGCAATGCAAGGTAAATATTAGATCAACAACCTCTCATCGGAATTCAGAGAATGTTAGAAAATGTTAGAAAACATAGTGGTGAAAGGATGGAAAAATAAAGAAAAACATAATCATACCATCTCATCAATAAATAACAATATATACATATATCACCCTTAGATATTAAAGGCATCAGAACATAAACTGATCTATAGAAATTCTTACATTAATGGTTACATACCAAAAGTATTAAAGAAATGACAACAACAACAATTATTATTACATAGGTATGGCATTAATGTCCCTCAATATCACAAGATATTCATAAAATGACATGTTCTGTGAGGTACAATATATCAGACAAAAGATTCACCTGACCTAGATATCTATTACAAACAAGTAGAAAATGAATTTACCATAAAGTCGCTAATATGAATATATATGCTAAACATAATGGAAATTCTGAAACATAGTTACTCTTGTTATACCTTCGTCACTATCATATCATGAAAAATGTGATATATAAGAAAATCCTAAAAATTCCTAACATAAATAACTCACTTAAATTGTGAAATCAATCAAACTTAGAGAATCTGATTATTAGAGACATAGACCCCTAGTTATCAAGCCGTCAACCTCAAATACGCTGGAATTCCGCAGCGTATTTGAGGCGAGGCTGATTCACCTAAGTTATGAAGCCCTATAGACTGGCAAAAGTAGAATCTGGTGACGTAAGCATCGATCCGCCGGACTCAGTCCGACACAGATCGATTCTTACGTCACTCCAGATGTTCCGAACGCAAGTTCGGCACAATCTGACTACATTTGGAAGTTATCAAAATCTGATTGGCTGATCAGAACAGCCAATAGAATGCAAGCTCAATCTGATTGGCTGATTGGATCAGCCAATCGGATTGAACTTGAATCTGATTGGCTGATTCCATCAGCCAATCAGATTTTTCCTACCTTAATTCCGATTGGCTGATAGAATCCTATCAGCCAATCGGAATTCGAGGGACGCCATCTTGGATGATGTCATTTAAAGGAACCTTCATTCGTCGGGAGTTCGTCGTGGAGGAAGGATGTTCCGCGTCGGAGGGATGAAGATGAAGCCGGAAGAAAGAAGATTGAAGATGCCGCTTGATAGAAGACTTCAGCCGGATGATGGACCTCTTCAGCCCCCGCTTGGATGAAGACATCGCCCGGATTGGATGAAGAATTCGGCTCGGCTGAGTGAAGACGACTCAAGGTAGGAAGATCTTCAGGGGGGTAGTGTTAGGTTTTTTTAAGGGGGGTTTGGGTGGGTTAGAGTAGGGGTGTGTGGGTGGTGGGTTTTAATGTTGGGGGGGTTGTATTTTTATTTTACAGGCAAAAGAGCTGTTTTCTTTGGGGCATGCCCCGCAAAAGGCCCTTTTAAGGGCTGGTAAGGTAATAGAGCTGGTATCTTTTTAATGTAGAATAGGGTAGAGAATTTTTTTATTTTGGGGGGCTTTGTTATTTTATTAGGGGGCTTAGAGTAGGTGTAATTAGCTTAAAATTGTTGTAATATTTTTATAATGTTTGTAAATTATTTTTTCATTTTTTGTAACTTAGTTCTTTTTGTATTTTTTGTACTTTAGTTAGTGTATTTATTTGTAGGTATTTGTATTTAATTTATTTAATGATAGTGTAGTGTTAGGTTTAATTGTAACTTAGGTTAGGATTTATTTTACTGGTAATTTTGTATTTCTTTTAGCTAGGTAGTTATTAAATAGTTAATAACTATTTAATAGCTATTGTACCTAGTTAAAATAAATACAAAGTTACCTGTAAAATAAATATAAACCCTAAAATAGCTACAATGTAATTATTAAATTACATTGTAGCTATCTTAGGGTTTATTTTACAGGTAAGTATTTAGTTTTAAATAGGATTCATTTATTTAATGATAGTGTAGTGTTACTTAGGTTAGTTTTTATTTTACAGGTAAATTTCTCTTTATTTTAGCTAGGTAGCTATTAAATAGTTAATAACTATTTAATAGCTATTCTACCTAGTTAAAATAAATTGAAAGTTGCCTGTAAAATAAAAATAAATCCTAAGATAGCTACAATATAATTATTTATATTGTAGCTATATTAGGGTTTATTTTAAAGGTAAGTATTTAGTTTTAAATAGGATTAATTTAGTTAATAAGAGAAATATTTTTTAGATTTATTTAATTAATATTTAAGTTAGGGGGGTGTTAGGGTTAGTGTTAGACTTAGGTTTAGGGGTTAATAATTGTATTACAGTGGCGGCGGTGTAGGGGGGGGGGCAGGATAGGGGTTAATAAATTTATTATAGGTGGCAACGGTGTAGGGGGGCAGATTAGGGGTTAATAAGTTTAATATAGGTTGCGGCGGGGTCCGGGAGCGGCGGTTTAGGGGTTAAACTATTTATTTAGTTGCGGCGAGGTCCGGGATCCGCACGATAGGGGTTAATAACTTTATTATAGGTGGCGGCGGTGTCCGGGAGCGGCGGTTTTGGGATTAATACATTTATAAGAGTTGCGGCGGGGTCTAGGAGCGGCGGTTTAGGGGTTAATAACTTTATTTAGTTGCGGGGGGCGCCGGTATAGGAGGTAGAACAGTGTAGTTTAGTGTGGGTGCTTAGTGACAGGCTAGCAATAAAGCTGTCAAAAAGCCGAAGAGCAGCGAGATCGGATGAGTGATAACTATCACAGTCCACTGCTCATCGCCCCGTACTTGGTGCACGGCTTTTTGACAGCTTTATTGATAACTTAGGCGAAATTTTTCAGGTCAGCGGCGGCGATGGTAGGCGAGCTTAGGCGGACGTATTAGGCCGGCGAATGCAGGTAAAGTAGACGGCTTGATAACTAGGCCTCTTATTATACTAAGCAATAAGCAATGTACTATTGAGGTGTCAATGTTGAACAAGATGTTAAAAATTTAAAAAGATATTGGACATAAAATGCATCACAGTATATCAGGGAAATTATGTGACAAGACAGATGTTTGACAAAACGGAGAGATGCACTGGACTTTATAGAAAACTTAAAAACTGGACAGTGGTTATAGAACATATTTCATTATTTATTTATTCCCAAAAATTGATAAGGTCATACTTAGAGTTAAGACCCTTTGAAATTCGTGTCTCCAGCTTGAAAATCCAGTACATCTCTCGTTTTGCCAAAATCTTCTCCCTATCACCACCCCTCTTAGGTGGTACTACTTTCTCAATGATGCACCATCTAAGGGAATCAACACTTTTATTATGTCTGGTGGCAAAATGTTGCACCAATGGTGTAGCTGCTTTCCCTAGTGTGAGAGTGGACAGATGTTCTCTAATCCTAGAGTTGGCATCCCTTCCCGTGAGTCCTACGTACTGGATGTGACATAATGTGCATTCTAAAAGATAAACAATACACTCTGTTGTGCAGTTCAGACAAGAGTTAATGTCAAAACTCTCTCCTGTCACACATGATCTAAACCTGGTGGTGATAGATGCAAAATCACAGGGCCTACATTTTCTATACCCACATCTGAACATACCCGGATACTTCAGCCAAGAGGAATTTGAATTGTCAATCTGTTTTAATTGAGTGGGTGCTAACCTTGTACCCAGAGTATAACTTTTACGGTAAGAACATCTAAGACCCTTCCTAGCTGTTTCTTGTAGGGCATCATCTACCACTAAAAGTGCAAAATGTTTTTTAATTATAGCACAAATTTGTTAGTATTGGAAACTGTACCCTGTCACAAAATAAACACCTTCAGTACCTGTAGATCTATGTTGCGATCTATCGTTAGAAATCAATGTTTGTCTATCAATAGCATCCACCTCTTTTCTGGCTCTTAAGATGTCTCTGTTAGAATATTTTCTTTCTTTAAGCCTTTTTTCCAGATCATCAGCAGCCTCTGAGTAATCTTTGGGGTTGCTACAATTACGCTTAAGCCTTGTAAATTGACGCTTTGCCACTGCATATCTTACATGCTCAGGGTGGCTGCTGGTGGCATGGAGGAGGGTATATCTTGATATTGGTTTGCGGTAAACAGTGGAACCAATAGTACCATTTTCAATACCAGTTAATGTCAAGTCCAAAGAGTTAATGGACACGGAGTTGTAGTCAAATGTAAACCGCAAACCATCGCTGTTGTTGTTGAGATAACCCACAAAATCTCCAATGAGATGCTCAGGACCACACCAAATCAATAGCAAGTCATCAATAAAGTGTCTGTACATTTTAATGTACTGTGGATAGGGATTTCTCTCTCCAAAGATGTGCACCATTTCCCACCACCCTAGAACCAAATTGGCATAGGATGCTGCGAACTTGGCTCCCATGGCCGTACCACATCTTTGGAGAAAGAAATCCCCTTCAAATCGGAAAAAGTTGTGGGTTAGCAAGAATCTAGCCATCTTCACAACAAATCTTTGGAAATCCTCAGAATAATTAGTAAAATGAAAAAGAAAGAATTGTATAGCCTTCAACCCCATACCATGAGGTATGGAGGAGTACAGAGACACTGCATCTATCGTGAGCCATAGATACTCTTTTTCCCATGTGATATTTTGTATAATATTCAATACATGTTTAGTATCCCGAATATAAGAGTGTAGTGAAATGACAAGCGGTTGTAACAAGGCATCCAGACATTCAGAGGCATGTTCCAAAAGTGAATCAATGCCACTTATTATAGGTCTGCCCTGTACGTTTAAAAGGGACTTATGTACCTTTGGTAGGTGATGGAACCATGGGGTCTTCGGATGATCAACTATCAAATAATCAACTGTTTGTTGATCCATAAACCCCTCATGCATTCCATCATCCAAAAGGCTTATTAAATCTTTCTTGAACTTAACAGTGGGGTCTCCAGATAATCTAGAGTAATCATCTGTATTAAGCAGTTGTCTATACGCCTCTGAAACATGCATTGTCCTGTCCACAACCACAACAGATCTGCCTTTATCAGCCGGACGGATGACCAGTGAGCTATTCTGTTCTAATGACACTAATGCTTCCCTTTGTGGTCGTGTTAAATTGAACTTCCTTTTGGACCGATCACTTTTAATTCTGTTCCCTAAGGCTACTAGATCTTTTTCCACCCTGGTGTGAAAAGTTTCCAGAACTGTTCCCCTGCGTCCTGACGAGTTACTTGTATTGCTTTGTGGGATTGTGGATTTCCATCCAATCCTGCTGTGGGCTGAGTGACACACCTCCATCCTACCAACTCGCATTGGATACCAGTATGTTGACCCGTCATAGCTGACGTCACCTCTCTCCCCTTCCTTGCAACCAGTGGGTAAATGTGCGGCTTGATCCAGTGGTGTGCGAACCTGCTAAGCGGCCACGCTGTGAAAGTGTTGGGAGCGGTCACACGTTCTTCGAGTTGTGACTGTCCCTTAAGCCGGCGGTTCCACCTGAAGCATTGAAAAAGGATTATGGGGCCAGCCTGGATTGGTCATGAGGTGAGAAATACATTTATATTGCTTTGAACTTTCGGTCATTACCAGTTATACATACCAGAAAGATTGTGATTCACACTGGTCGTTTGGATTGTGTACTTTCAAGTAATCTCATATATAGTGACGCTAACTATTGACTTTCAATATTTGATGATTGACCTACGTTGTTCATAAGATAGGTCTGATAGATACGCCCCCTACTCTTCTTTTTGAATTGAATACCTACTCACCCAATGTGTTCAGCTAACTACCAGTAGTGCATTGGTGATCATTCAACAAAGGATACCAAGAGAATGAAGCAAGTTTGGCAACAAAAGTACATTGAAAAGTTGTTTAAAAATGTATGCTCTGTTTAATTCTTAAAATAAAAATGTGTTTCATGTCCCCTGTGAGACAGAAGTAAAAAATGAAAAATCTTGAATGTGTTTTTATTATTAAATTATTGTTTCCATATAACAATGTGTTTAACACCCAGCAAAGGGGTTAAACACATAGATAAACTCAGCTCCAGAGCAGCAATGCACTACTGAGAGACAACTGAACACATTGGATGAGCCATCCAATCACCAGCTAGCTATCAGCAGTGCCAAACCTGAGCCAAAGTAAATTTGATCACATGAGTAAATTTGAAAGTCTCAACATTGTATGCTCTATATGATCCGTAAAAGTTTCGTTTTGACTCTCGCGTCCCTTTATCAAGATTAAAATATTAATATTGAGTGTTTCCTGTTCTTTCTACTATTTTTTTAAACTCATAACATGTATGGGTTTGTCCCCTATTCCCTAGAGAGGCCAAAAAGCAGAATCTGTAATCTGCTGCAAACTGCTAAACCAGCTTTTGAATTGCAGGCTACAAATTTGGGACAAACAACATTTACATAGAACCAAGGGGTGTTTAATAGGTATGTGCATTCATGATTCCTTTCACAAACAAATGTTGAATATGGCGGCAGGCAGCTGCATCCAGCTATTTTCAGAGCTGGCTTTTGTGTGTGAATCAGCTGTTGTCGGGTGGTGACGTCACACGCCGACCGGGTACATCGCTGTTCACTTCCCAAGCGTGTACAGACCACAGGATAGCTCAAGTTCAACTGTTATTTTAAGGATACCCTTATGTAATTTTTTTTTCTCCAACATAGGTGTGTCCGGTCCACGGCGTCATCCTTACTTGTGGGATATTCTCTTCCCCAACAGGAAATGGCAAAGAGCCCAGCAAAGCTGGTCACATGATCCCTCCTAGGCTCCGCCTACCCCAGTCATTCTCTTTGCCGTTGTACAGGCAACATCTCCACGGAGATGGCTTAGAGTTTTTTAGTGTTTAACTGTAGTTTTTATTATTCAATCAAGAGTTTGTTATTTTAAAATAGTGCTGGTATGTACTATTTACTCTGAAACAGAAAAGAGATGAAGATTTCTGTTTGTAAGAGGAAAATGATTTTAGCAACCGTTACTAAAATCGATGGCTGTTCCACACAGGACTGTTGAGAGGAATTAACTTCAGTTGGGGGAACAGTGAGCAGACTTTTGCTGCTTGAGGTATGACACATTCTAACAAGACGATGTAATGCTGGAAGCTGTCATTTTCCCTATGGGATCCGGTAAGCCATTTTTATTACAGACAGTAAATAAGGGCTTCACAAGGGCTTGTTAAGACTGTAGACATTTTCTGGGCTAAATCGATTCATATATAAACATATTTAGTCTTGAGGAATCATTTTAATCTGGGTATTTTGTAAAATAATATCGGCAGGCACTGTTTTGGACACCTTATTCTCTAGGGGCTTTCCCTAATCATAGGCAGAGCCTCATTTTCGCGCCGGTATTGCGCACTTGTTTTTGAGAAGCATGACATGCAGTCGCATGTGTGAGGAGCTCTGATACATAGAAAAGACTTTCTGAAGGCGTCATTTGGTATCGTATTCCCCTTTGGGCTTGGTTGGGTCTCAGCAAAGCAGATACCAGGGACTGTAAAGGGGTTAAAGATAAAAACGGCTCCGGTTACGTTATTTTAAGGGTTAAAGCTTCCAAATTTGGTGTGCAATACTTTTAAGGCTTTAAGACACTGTGGTGAAATTTTGGTGAATTTTGAACAATTCCTTCATACTTTTTCGCAATTGCAGTAATAAAGTGTGTTCAGTTTAAAATTTAAAGTGACAGTAACGGTTTTATTTTAAAACGTTTTTTGTACTTTGTTATCAAGTTTATGCCTGTTTAACATGTCTGAACTACCAGATAGACTGTGTTCTGAATGTGGGGAAGCCAAGGTTCCTTCTCATTTAAATAGATGTGATTTATGTGACACAGAAAATGATGCCCAAGATGATTCCTCAAGTGAGGGGAGTAAGCATGGTACTGCATCATCCCCTCCTTCGTCTACACCAGTCTTGCCCACTCAGGAGGCCCCTAGTACATCTAGCGCGCCAATACTCCTTACTATGCAACAATTAACGGCTGTAATGGATAATTCTATCAAAAACATTTTAGCCAAAATGCCCACTTATCAGCGTAAGCGCGACTGCTCTGTTTTAGATACTGAAGAGCATGAGGACGCTGATGATAATGGTTCTGATATGCCCCTATACCAGTCTGAGGGGGCCAGGGAGGTTTTGTCTGAGGGAGAAATTTCAGATTCAGGGAAAATTTCTCAACAAGCTGAACCCGATGTGATTACATTTAAGTTTAAGTTGGAACATCTCCGCGCTCTGCTTAAGGAGGTGTTATCCACTCTGGATGATTGTGAGAATTTGATCATCCCAGAGAAACTATGTAAAATGGACAAGTTCCTAGAGGTCCCGGGGCCCCCAGAAGCTTTTCCTATACCCAAGCGGGTGGCGGACATTGTAAATAAAGAATGGGAAAGGCCCGGTATACCTTTCGTCCCTCCCCCCATATTTAAAAAATTGTTTCCTATGGTCGACCCCAGAAAGGACTTATGGCAGACAGTCCCCAAGGTCGAGGGGGCGGTTTCTACTTTAAACAAACGCACCACTATACCCATAGAAGATAGTTGTGCTTTCAAAGATCCTATGGATAAAAAATTAGAAGGTTTGCTTAAAAAGATGTTTGTTCAGCAAGGTTACCTTCTACAACCAATTTCATGCATTGTCCCTGTCACGATCGATAGTGATTCTCCTCCTTATGAGGAGATTATGGACAGAATCCGTGCTCTCAAATTGGCTAATTCTTTCACCCTAGACGCCACTTTGCAATTGGCTAGGTTAGCGGCGAAAAATTCTGGGTTTGCTATTGTGGCGCGCAGAGCGCTTTGGTTGAAATCTTGGTCAGCGGATGCGTCTTCCAAGAACAAATTGCTTAACATTCCTTTCAAGGGGAAAACGCTGTTTGGCCCTGACTTGAAAGAGATTATCTCTGATATCACTGGGGGTAAGGGCCACGCCCTTCCTCAGGATAGGTCTTTCAAGGCCAAAAATAAACCTAATTTTCGTCCCTTTCGTAGAAACGGACCAGCCCCAAGTGCTACGTCCTCTAAGCAAGAGGGTAATACTTCTCAAGCCAAACCAGCCTGGAGACCAATGCAAGGCTGGAACAAGGGAAAGCAGGCCAAGAAACCTGCCACTGCTACCAAGACAGCATGAAATGTTGGCCCCCGATCCGGGACCGGATCTGGTGGGGGGCAGACTCTCTCTCTTCGCTCAGGCTTGGGCAAGAGATGTTCTGGATCCTTGGGCACTAGAAATAGTCTCCCAAGGTTATCTTCTGGAATTCAAGGGGCTTCCCCCAAGGGGGAGGTTCCACAGGTCTCAATTGTCTTCAGACCACATAAAGAGACAGGCATTCTTACATTGTGTAGAAGACCTGTTAAAAATGGGAGTGATTCATCCTGTTCCATTAGGAGAACAAGGGATGGGGTTCTACTCCAATCTGTTCGTAGTTCCCAAAAAAGAGGGAACGTTCAGACCAATCTTAGATCTCAAGATCCTAAACAAGTTTCTCAAGGTTCCATCGTTCAAAATGGAAACCATTCGAACAATTCTTCCTTCCATCCAGGAAGGTCAATTCATGACCACGGTGGATTTAAAGGATGCGTATCTACATATTCCTATCCACAAGGAACATCATCGGTTCCTAAGGTTCGCATTCCTGGACAAGCATTACCAGTTCGTGGCACTTCCTTTCGGATTAGCCACTGCTCCAAGGATTTTCACAAAGGTACTAGGGTCCCTTCTAGCGGTACTAAGACCAAGGGGCATTGCAGTAGTACCTTACTTGGACGACATTCTGATTCAAGCGTCGTCCCTTCCTCAAGCAAAGGCTCACACGGACATAGTCCTGGCCTTTCTCAGATCTCACGGATGGAAAGTGAACGTAGAAAAGAGTTCTCTATCTCCGTCAACAAGGGTTCCCTTCTTGGGAACAATAATAGACTCCTTAGAAATGAGGATTTTTCTGACAGAGGCCAGAAAAACAAAACTTCTAAACTCTTGTCAAACACTTCATTCCGTTCCTCTTCCTTCCATAGCGCAGTGCATGGAAGTAATAGGTTTGATGGTAGCGGCAATGGACATAGTTCCTTTTGCGCGCATTCATCTAAGACCATTACAACTGTGCATGCTCAGTCAGTGGAATGGGGACTATACAGACTTGTCTCCGACGATACAAGTAAATCAGAGGACCAGAGACTCACTCCGTTGGTGGCTGTCCCTGGACAACCTGTCACAAGGGATGACCTTCCGCAGACCAGAGTGGGTCATTGTCACGACCGACGCCAGTCTGATGGGCTGGGGCGCGGTCTGGGGACCCCTGAAAGATCAGGGTCTTTGGTCTCGGGAAGAATCTCTTCTACCGATAAATATTCTGGAACTGAGAGCGATATTCAATGCTCTCAAGGCTTGGCCTCAGCTAGCAAAGGCCAAGTTCATACGGTTTCAATCAGACAACATGACGACTGTTGCGTACATCAACCATCAGGGGGGAACAAGGAGTTCCCTGGCGATGGAAGAAGTGACCAAAATCATTCAATGGGCGGAGACTCACTCCTGCCACCTGTCTGCAATCCACATCCCAGGAGTGGAAAATTGGGAAGCGGATTTTCTGAGTCGTCAGACATTACATCCGGGGGAGTGGGAACTCCATCCGGAAATCTTTGCCCAAATTACTCAACTGTGGGGCATTCCAGACATGGATCTGATGGCCTCTCGTCAGAACTTCAAGGTTCCTTGCTACGGGTCCAGATCCAGGGATCCCAAGGCGACTCTAGTAGATGCACTAGTAGCACCTTGGACCTTCAAACTAGCTTATGTATTCCCGCCGTTTCCTCTCATCCCCAGGCTGGTAGCCAGGATCAATCAGGAGAGGGCGTCAGTGATCTTGATAGCTCCTGCGTGGCCACGCAGGACTTGGTATGCAGATCTGGTGAATATGTCATCGGCTCCACCATGGAAGCTACCTTTGAGACGAGACCTTCTTGTTCAAGGTCCGTTCGAACATCCGAATCTGGTCTCACTCCAGCTGACTGCTTGGAGATTGAACGCTTGATCTTATCAAAACGAGGGTTCTCAGATTCTGTTATTGATACTCTTGTTCAGGCCAGAAAGCCTGTAACTAGAAAAATTTACCACAAAATATGGAAAAAATATATCTGTTGGTGTGAATCTAAAGGATTCCCTTGGGACAAGGTAAAGATTCCTAAGATTCTATCCTTTCTTCAAGAAGGATTGGAGAAAGGATTATCTGCAAGTTCCTTGAAGGGACAGATTTCTGCCTTGTCTGTGTTACTTCACAAAAAGCTGGCAGCTGTGCCAGATGTTCAAGCCTTTGTTCAGGCTCTGGTTAGAATCAAGCCTGTTTACAAACCTTTGACTCCTCCTTGGAGTCTCAACTTAGTTCTTTCAGTTCTTCAGGGGGTTCCGTTTGAACCCTTACATTCCGTTGATATTAAGTTATTATCTTGGAAAGTTTTGTTTTTGGTTGCAATTTCTTCTGCTAGAAGAGTTTCAGAATTATCTGCTCTGCAGTGTTCTCCTCCTTATCTGGTGTTCCATGCAGATAAGGTGGTTTTACGTACTAAACCTGGTTTTCTTCCGAAAGTTGTTTCTAACAAAAACATTAACCAGGAGATAGTCGTGCCTTCTTTGTGTCCGAATCCAGTTTCAAAGAAGGAACGTTTGTTGCACAATTTGGATGTTGTTCGTGCTCTAAAATTCTATTTAGATGCTACAAAGGATTTTAGACAAACATCTTCCTTGTTTGTTGTTTATTCTGGTAAAAGGAGAGGTCAAAAAGCAACTTCTACCTCTCTCTCTTTTTGGATTAAAAGCATCATCAGATTGGCTTACGAGACTGCCGGACGGCAGCCTCCTGAAAGAATCACAGCTCATTCCACTAGGGCTGTGGCTTCCACATGGGCCTTCAAGAACGAGGCTTCTGTTGATCAGATATGTAGGGCAGCGACTTGGTCTTCACTGCACACTTTTACCAAATTTTACAAGTTTGATACTTTTGCTTCTTCTGAGGCTATTTTTGGGAGAAAGGTTTTGCAAGCCGTGGTGCCTTCCATTTAGGTGACCTGATTTGCTCCCTCCCTTCATCCGTGTCCTAAAGCTTTGGTATTGGTTCCCACAAGTAAGGATGACGCCGTGGACCGGACACACCTATGTTGGAGAAAACAGAATTTATGTTTACCTGATAAATTACTTTCTCCAACGGTGTGTCCGGTCCACGGCCCGCCCTGGTTTTTTAATCAGGTCTGATAATTTATTTTCTTTAACTACAGTCACCACGGTATCATATGGTTTCTCCTATGCAAATATTCCTCCTTTACGTCGGTCGAATGACTGGGGTAGGCGGAGCCTTGGAGGGATCATGTGACCAGCTTTGCTGGGCTCTTTGCCATTTCCTGTTGGGGAAGAGAATATCCCACAAGTAAGGATGACGCCGTGGACCGGACACACCGTTGGAGAAAGTAATTTATCAGGTAAACATAAATTCTGTTTTGTTTTTTTTTTTAAATAGTTTTTATTATTTTAAAAGATAAATGAACATAAGAGCATCAAAAGCATGTACATACATATCAATAGTACATACATCAGGAATAACAGGATTAACCAGAGGTAGTATTATATAAAACAATCACATAAAATAAGGAACACAAGAGAGAGAATGCTGGATGTTTGAGTCCATGTTCGGTGTCTGTTGGTCAATGATCTTATTCCCACCTCTCCATGGGAGGGTGCAAAAGTCCATTTGTTGTGGAAAAAAGACCCATATTATTAATAACCCATATAAGTCAGCAAACTCCATAGTGTATAGAGGTTTCATCATCATAAATGTTCATACCAAAATTATAGCTTAAACATAGAATATGACAATCAGAAATGTTAACCAGATTATACATAGAGAAAGAAAAAAAAAGGAACTGTGTCAAGCTATCCAAAAAGGAGAAGAAATAGATAATAAAAAAAAAAAAAAAAAAGGAGGGAGGTATACACCGACAAGGGATATGAGCGGGAGAGATTGGGAGGGTTCAGATAAGGGAAAGGAAGGGGGAATGGGCAGGAGGATATTAGTAGCAACGGCTACAACTAACCCGAGGAACCTAAAGTCCCCAAAGTGTTTGTAGGGGGAATTACTCTGGGCGAAGTGCCCAAATTTGGGACTGAAGGTCTGTGGACCCGTGGACATGGGAGACATAGGACTCCATTCTTTTAACAAAATCCAGTATGTCCATCACCTGTTCCCACGAAGGGACAGTGCGTTGCAGCCACATACGAGCTACAGCTAATTTAACAGCTAGAAATAGGTAAATACAGAATAATTTCTGAGGTAGAGTCAATTTCCTAGGCAAGATGTGGAACAGGCATGAACTAGGAGACAGAGGTAAGTGGATATTCCCTGAAGAGCAGTATCGGATTGATTTTTGCCAAAGCGGCTGAATCTGACTGCAAGACCACCAAATATGTTGGGGCGTTCCCAACTCCTCGCAGCCCCTCCAACATTTGGGTGAATTGACTGCCGAGATTTTAAACAAACGGATAGGAGTCATATGCCATTGTAGCATAACCTTGAGAAATAACTCGTATAGGGTTATGCAGTGTATAGCTTTCTTGGTTAATTGGACAGCCATCCGCCATTGTTGTGGCTCGTTTGAAACCATCAGGGAAGATTCCCATCGCCGTACTGGAGGGGATTTATAGAAAACTGGAGGCTTCATGAGTGTAAGATACGAGATGGACAAAAGTTTACCGGGGGATGTCATAGAATCCCAGCGAACTTCCCAAGCGGTTTTAGACCTCAGTGGGCCCGCACCAAAGCCCCACGAGAGGAGAAGGCTACGTAGTCTCCAGAATTCAAAGTGCAATCGAGGAGGCGGATTAAACTTCCGAAGAAAGTCCTGGTAGTTTAGTAGTTTATCCCCTGCATAGAAATCTGCTATTCTAGTCAAACCCAAAGCGAGCCATAAGTTGGGATGGGAGTCTGGCAATGACAATAGCAGCCCCCTAAGGGAATGCGATGGCGAGGGATGCGGCGCTACGGCCGAAAGGTTGCGAACCTTATCCCAAAACTGCAAATTTGATTTGATAATAGGATTAGTCAAGAGGGCTGGCGTCCTAGAGTGTCTAGGGATCCACACCAGATCTTGTAGGGTGAATCCAGCCGGGAGGGATGCTTGTTCAATCTCTGCCCATCGACTCTCCAACGGCAGCTTCCATTGGGTTACATGAGAGAGTCTGGCAGCCTCATGGTATTTTAGGATATTGGGGGCAGCCGCCCCACCAGCCAGAAGAGGTTGTTGTAGAATATTAGTAGCAAGTCTCGGAACCTTATTGCGCCAAATGAATTTGTTACATAGCTGTTGGAATTTGTAAATTGTAGATCTAGGAATCGGGATGGGTAGGGAGCGGAATAGGTAGGTAAGCTTTGGTAGGAGGCTCATTTTGAAGGCCGCGATTGGGAACCATGAGCTTCAAGGTAGACATTCAGGAGACGTCTTGTATTGTCTGGGCCTTGCCGATGTAGGACAAAGCCCACCTGATCTGGTCTGATCAGCGCTGGTAGTAAAGAATTGAGGCGCGAGGCTAAAATCTTAGCGTACAACTTAACGTCCAGGTTCAACAGTGAAATCGGCCTATAGCTGCCACAAAGGGTCAAGTCCTTTCCCTGTTTCGGGAGAGTAATGATAGTGGCCTGTAAAAATTCGGCCGAAAAGGTGCCCCGTTCGCTTGCTAGCGTAAAGAAACTTCCTAGAATGGGAAGTAGTTGGGTTTGAAACTTTTTATAAAATAGATCAGAGAAGCCGTCTGGTCCTGGTGATTTAAAGGCCTTAAGAGATTTGATAGCTTTTTTAATTTCTATTAGTGAAATGGGATTCTGCAAAGAGTCAATGCAGTCTTGGGGAGCCGAAGGGAGGTTCAGCGAGGCTAAAAATGTCTCAATATTCTCAGATGTTGGAGGGCTAATTGAGCCGTCCTGTTGTAGATTATAGAGGGCGGCATAGTAATCTGCAAAAGCATTGCCAATATCTGTGGGTTTTATAACACACCGTCCATCTACCTTCAGCATGGGGATGCGTGCTGCCGCCGTTTTCTGGCGTAACCTATTGGCCAATAATCTATCAGCTTTATTACCCTTGTGGTAGTATATTTCTTTAAGCCGTAGAAGTCTCACGGCTGTCCTCTCGGACTCCAACTGTACTATACGGGCCTTAAGATCCACTAGTTGCTTGGACAGTGTATCTGTGGGGTTCATTTTATGTTCCCCAGAAATCTTTCGGAGGCTCATAGTAAGTTGTGCAAGGGTTTCTCCTTTGCGTTTTTTCTCGGCTGCTGCTATTTTTATAAACGACCCTCGGATATATGCTTTCAGTGCAGCCCATAAAGTGAAGTCGTCAACTTCACCATTGTCATTAGAAGCTAGAAACTCGGTAATGTTTTCAGCAATGGAAGCCTCCGTTCCAGGATTGGAAAACAAGTGAGGATGCAAGCGCCATGTTGCCGCTCGTTGAAGTTCTATGGAGGATCGTAAATTAATATATACAGGATCATGGTCGGACCATGGGCATTGAGGAATCCAAGTACGAGTCACACCATCCAGAAGACCCGGGTCACAGAAGAAAAAATCTAACCGCGAATATGAGCGATGTACTGGAGAGAAATAAGTATAATCCCGAGCAGTCGAGTTAAGGGCACGCCAGATGTCAAATAGGTTGAAGCGGTAGATTAAGTGTCGAAATTGGTGCGATAGTTCAGCCATTGGCTTAGGGAATTTGCGGGGGGTGTCCGATCGTCTATCCAGATTGGGGTCCCATATAAGATTGAAATCCCCGGCGAGAAGCAAAAGGCCCTGACGCAGAGTCTCCAGTTTCTGGAGAAACTTGCGTAGAAACCGAATGTGTTGCTTATTAGGTCCATAGTAGGAGGCTAGCGTATACAGCGCACCGTCCAGTTTACAGACTAGAATCAAGTATCGTCCCTGAGGGTCAGAGTCAACAAAAATTTTCTCGTAAGAGACATCTTTATGTATGAGGATAGCCGTTCCTCTTGATTTCTGAGAGAAACTGGCAGTTTCAACTATCGGATACAATTTAGACTGGATGGGTGTCTTTGTACCTTTTACCCAATGGGTCTCTTGAAGGAAAACCAGGTGGGCCCGAGCCTTGGCTAAAGATCTAAGGCAGAGACTGCGCTTAGTCGGAGAGTTGAGTCCTCTCACATTGTGAGTGACACAACAGTATGGCATAGTTACAAATGTGCGTCCTCTCGCTATAGACTGGGGTCGGGTGGATTATCAGGACAGAAAAAAAAAAAGGGGTAAGGTGCAATAGACAGTGGTGGGTAGTTGGGGAAGGGACAAATAGGGCGGAGGACAAGAGAGGAAAAGGGGAGGGAAAGAAAAAAAAAAAAAAAAAAAGGATTGCTTAGGATAAATACAATTCAACACAGTCTCATAAATAAAAGAAAATAATACTGGTACAAACAATATCCAAGTTAAAACGTACAAACAGTCAAATAAGAGTACAAGGTGCGGTATATAAACAAGGTAAACCGCGTATGCAGTCTCTAGAATACGTTTCCAGAGTACTTTAAGTGGGGGGAGTGGTAGCCAGTGCCAGCTGGCAATTTAGTTATTAAATCCACATCATTGGGAGAGCTTGACAGGGGAAAGAAAGAGTAAAGTGTGAATGGAAGAGAGGAGGGAGGGATAAGTACACACACAGGCTCCGGATCCAGGGGGGAAAGATTGACAGAGTAGGTAGAAAAGAAAGGGGAGGGTCAAGATGGGATAAAAGGAAGAGAGAGAGAAAGAAAAGGAAAAAAAAAAAAAAAAAAGGGGAAGAGAAGAGGGGGAGAGTGGGAGGAAATAGCATCAATTTCGGACCAAATCTATTAATGCAATAGTAGTGAATGTTAAACATCAACATAACAGTGAGAATCTAAAGCAAAAGGGCAAACCAGCCCCCTGTTCAGCACCCCACCTCCACATCCCGAAAATCACAGGTAGTTCATCAACCCATCTAGTAGGAGATGGGTCTGATAGTATGCTAATGGTGGAGGAAGCATGCAGCACAGGATGGCCCAGGTATTGCAAAATATATCAGCCAAGATGTGGCTCCACATAACCATACAACATATAAAAGGTAGTACAATGTAAGAAAACATCAACAGTATTGATATATTAGGCCATCAGCTGGCGGAATGTATCCGCCCCGCCAACTGAGTAAACTTTTGTAGTACCCAACAATATAATAACCGCTAAAAACAACATATAATCTGTACACTGCAGTGAGTTCACGGCATCTTCAAGCACTATCGATTAAATACTAGAGAACTATTATGCCAGTTGGAGAGCACGATACCTCCCGGTGTTGCGGGCGGCAAACAGTGCCCAAACCCATTGTAAGATAGATGGGGGAGGATGTCACCGAAAGAGGTACCGTGAAGCACAAGTGGCATATACAACACAGCATACATCATCTGTAATTTAGGTGGATTAGAAAGAAAATGACAAGTCTGAGAGAACAATGCATATGAAAGGGAGGTCACCACAAAATGGTGCATTCGGTGTTGCATCTCCATTATGCGGCCATCTCACGCTCCAGATAAACAAAGCATACTAACAATAAGAGAGTAGAAATGTGCTCTTAAAAGCTCAGGTGTTTCCCGGGCCCCCATAGCAAATAGGAAAAGTTATCCCCAGTAGGAGATGAGACTTGGCGAGAAGAGAGAAGAAAAAGAGAAAGAGAAGAGAGAGGAAGAAAAAAAAAAAAAAAGGTGGAAAAAAGAAGGAAAGAAAGAACAAAAAGATAGTGAGAAGTATAGAGAGTAGACACATATACACTTTAAAATAAAATACTTTGCATATATCAAACCTAAGGAGGAGGGAAAAAAAAGAAAACATTTAGCAATGGAAAGTCACTTGTAGAATATATTGACAGGTGGTTAGTGAGCAGTGGGGAGGTGGAGATGCTCCACCACCCCTATACCTCATGTGCAGTCATCGTCATCTGCTCGTGCCTGAGTAGTTGTAGCTAAGTCACTGGATGGTCTTTGGGGTAAAGGACCCCATTGTGGGACCATAGGGTTCAAAGAGCTTTGTAGTGGAGTGTCAGGTGAAGATGAAGATGTGGCACTCCATTTTTGCAGAAGGTTGTGACTTTGTTCAAGAGTGGTAACAATATACTGCTGGTTGTCCTTGAGAACAAAAAGTCTGGTCGGATGACCCCATCTATACTTTATGTTGTTTGTCCTAAGAAACTTGGTGAAACTTCCAAAAGACTTTCGCTGCTGAAGGGTGTGGTGAGAGAGATCGGCAAAGATGTTAATGTCCTGAAATTGTTCAGGCAAGGTGGGTTTGGACATAGAGGCTCTTACTAACCTCTCTTTGTATGTGTAGAAGTGTAGCCGAACAATGACATCTCTTGATTTATCAGTTGCTAGGCTTCTAGGGCGTAGAGCCCTGTGTGCCCTATCAATGAGTCCCTCATTTGGATTTGCCGGTGGTACCAGATGATTGAAAAATTCAGAAAGGTGGGTGACCAAGTCACTAGAGGATATGCTTTCAGGAATCCCCCTGAGGCGTAGATTATTCTGGCGGGATCGGTCTTCAGCATCCGCCACTTTGTTTTCTAGCATAATAAGCTGTTCCGCCAAACTCTGGGCATATGCTAGGACATTACCCTGTTCAACTATCATGTCTTCCTGCTTCCTCTCAATTGTGTCCACTCTTTCAGAAGTAGATGTCAGATCTCGCCGCATCTCAGCCAGCGAGGCAGTTATTTGGGACTGAAAGGAGGAGTGATGTGCCTCAAGCAAAGTTTGCAAAGATGATAAAATAAACGAAGGTGTCACAGTTGTTGGGGCAGCATCTTGGAGGGCTTGGAGGGTATTGGATACTAAATCTGATCCATGTGTTGAGGTGTTAGTGCTATCTTGTGAATCTTCATTCGTAGATAATATCATAGGATTGAAATGGTCCACCACAGTCCTTTTAGGGCCACCTACCGGCTTTGGTTTCTGTTTGTTGGATTGTGCCATCTTCAGGACTTCAAATGGCACACCTGACAATTAAGAGCACAGGACACAGCTAGAAGATCAAAATTTTATAAACTGATGTTGCAGAGTGAGCCAGAGTAATGTGTATATGTAGTAGGATCCGGAGCCTGAGGGGCTTCCCCTCCCCTTAGGCAATACAATTAGCAGCACATTTTAAGGTAGAAGAGTGCTGTTGATTCTCTTAAGGTGTTTCTTGTGTTTCACATATGTTGCTGTTGGTGTAATATATGATTTCCAGACCTCCGCTGGGGTAGTTGTCACTCAGGGTCAGGAAACATGTATGGCACCCTCCTGAGGGAGTGCCCCCTTTTGGGCAAAGCGGGAAAAAGGAGATGGGATATGACCCGTCACCACTGAGGATAGCGGGAAAGGGAGGAGGGTGTCAAATCTGGCCCTGGGAATCAATGAAGTCTGGTATTACAGCAGTACTTTAGAATAATGTTCGCCTTCAATTCTGGCACTGAGGGTCTTTTCCAAAAAGAAAAATACACAGCTGTACAGTAACTTGTAAAACAGGGCACAGTTCTTCTTAATGTCAGTAAGAGAGCTTTTGCTGCACAGAGGCTAATGTTATCTGATTTAGGCGTGTGGAGGATCAGTATAGAGCAAAGTGTCCAAATATGAAGGCAAAATAAATGAGGTATATTGCAGTCTACACACTGGTAATTAGAGGATTTCACATTATAAAGAGCGGTAGTAGAGTGTGTGAAGATTTAAAGTAATGGTTTCCATTTGCCACTCACAGAGTTGTAAGGCTTATTCAAATAAAATCGCAGTGAGGTAGCAGTTGTATACAATGCTTCAACAGAAGGTAGAATGATGGCTATAAAGCCAAATCTAAGGAACCTGAATTGAATGTCTCTTAGTGAAAGAAAGAAAAAAAAGCAAGTTGTTGGTTACTTACAAACTGCCACGTGGGATGCCGTTAGGAGTGTTGAGTTTCTAGTACCATAAAAAACTGGTTGTTAACCAGTATTTTCACCTCTCCCAGTGTGCTTGGTAGTCCGGTGGTTCAAGGAGATGGTCCTGCAGTAATCAGGTGTAATTCCGCCAGTGAAGGCTTAACTGCGTGTGCCGGTGTAAATGGTCTGGAGCTCCCAAGCGGTTGTTATTTGCGATTGTAAATTTTTGCAAAAACGAGCAAGAAACAGTGCCGGGTGGTTGTATTAGCTGCCCTAGATATGTTTTGGGCAATTTCGCTGTATTTAGCAGGTTATATGAGCTAAAATATCACTTTCTTTCATGTAATTAGCAAGAGTCCATGAGCTAGTGACGTATGGGATATACATTCCTACCAGGAGGGGCAAAGTTTCCCAAACCTCAAAATGCCTATAAATACACCCCTCACCACACCCACAATTCAGTTTTACAAACTTTGCCTCCGATGGAGGTGGTGAAGTAAGTTTGTGCTAGATTCTACGTTGATATGCGCTCCGCAGCAAGTTGGAGCCCGGTTTTCCTCTCAGCGTGCAGTGAATGTCAGAGGGATGTGAGGAGAGTATTGCCTATTTGAATGCAGTGATCTCCTTCTACGGGGTCTATTTCATAGGTTCTCTGTTATCGGTCGTAGAGATTCATCTCTTACCTCCCTTTTCAGATCGACGATATACTCTTATATATACCATTACCTCTGCTGATTCTCGTTTCAGTACTGGTTTGGCTTTCTACAAACATGTAGATGAGTGTCCTGGGGTAAGTAAATCTTATTTTCTGTGACACTCTAAGCTATGGTTGGGCACTTTGTTTATAAAGTTCTAAATATATGTATTCAAACATTTATTTGCCTTGACTCAGAATGTTCAACTTTCCTTATTTTTCAGACAGTCAGTTTCATATTTGGGATAATGCATTTGATTTATTCATTTTTTCTTACCTTCAAAAATTTGACTTTTTTCCCTGTGGGCTGTTAGGCTCGCGGGGGCTGAAAATGCTTCATTTTATTGCGTCATTCTTGGCGCGGACTTTTTTGGCACAAAAATTCTTTTCCGTTTCCGGCGTCATACGTGTCGCCGGAAGTTGAGTCATTTTTTTGACGTTATTTTGCGCCAAAAATGTCGGCGTTCCGGATGTGGCGTCATTTTTGGCGCCAAAAAGCATTTAGGCGCCAAATAATGTGGGCGTCTTATTTGGCGCTAAAAAATATGGGCGTCGCTTTTGTCTCCACATTATTTAAGTCTCATTTTTCATTGCTTCTGGTTGCTAGAAGCTTGTTCTTTGGCATTTTTTCCCATTCCTGAAACTGTCATTTAAGGAATTTGATCAATTTTGCTTTATATGTTGTTGTTTTTTCTCTTACATATTGCAAGATGTCTCACGTTGCATCTGAGTCAGAAGATACTACAGGAAAATCGCTGTCTAGTGCTGGATCTACCAAAGCTAAGTGTATCTGCTGTAAACTTTTGGTAGCTATTCCTCCAGCTGTTGTTTGTATTGATTGTCATGACAAACTTGTTAAAGCAGATAATATTTCCTTTAGTAAAGTACCATTGCCTGTTGCAGTTCCTTCAACATCTAAGGTGCAGAATGTTCCTGATAACATAAGAGATTTTGTTTCTGAATCCATAAAGAAGGCTATGTCTGTTATTTCTCCTTCTAGTAAACGTAAAAAATCTTTTAAAACTTCTCTCCCTACAGATGAATTTTTAAATGAACATCATCATTCTGATTCTGATGACTCTTCTGGTTCAGAGGATTCTGTCTCAGAGGTTGATGCTGATAAATCTTCATATTTATTTAAAATGGAATTTATTCGTTCTTTACTTAAAGAAGTTCTAATTGCTTTAGAAATAGAGGATTCTGGTCCTCTTGATACTAATTCTAAACGTTTGGATAAGGTATTTAAATCTCCTGTGGTTATTCCAGAAGTTTTTCCTGTTCCTAATGCTATTTCTGCAGTAATTTCCAAAGAATGGAATAATTTGGGTAATTCATTTACTCCTTCTAAACGTTTTAAGCAATTATATCCTGTGCCGTCTGACAGATTAGAATTTTGGGACAAAATCCCTAAAGTTGATGGGGCTATTTCTACCCTTGCTAAACGTACTACTATTCCTACGTCAGATGGTACTTCGTTTAAGGATCCTTTAGATAGGAAAATTGAATCCTTTCTAAGAAAAGCTTATCTGTGTTCAGGTAATCTTCTTAGACCTGCTATATCTTTGGCTGATGTTGCTGCAGCTTCAACTTTTTGGTTGGAAACCTTAGCGCAACAAGTAACACATCATGATTCTCATGATATTATTATTCTTCTTCAGCATGCTAATAATTTTATCTGTGATGCCATCTTTGATATTATCAGAGTTGATGTCAGGTTTATGTCTCTAGCTATTTTAGCTAGAAGAGCTTTATGGCTTAAGACTTGGAATGCTGATATGGCTTCTAAATCAACTCTACTTTCCATTTCTTTCCAGGGTAACAAATTATTTGGTTCTCAGTTGGATTCTATTATTTCAACTGTTACTGGTGGGAAAGGAACCTTTTTACCACAGGATAAAAAATCTAAGGGTAAAAACTGAGCTAATAATCGTTTTCGTTCCTTTCGTTTCAACAAAGAACAAAAACCTGATCCTTCATCCTCAGGAGCAGTTTCAGTTTGGAAACCATCTCCAATCTGGAATAAATCCAAGCCAGCCAGAAAGGCAAAGCCTGCTTCTAAGTCCACATGAAGGTGCGGCCCTCATTCCAGCTCAGCTGGTAGGGGGCAGGTTACGTTTTTTCAAAGAAATTTGGATCAATTCTGTTCACATTCTTTGGATTCAGAACATTGTTTCAGAAGGGTACAGAATTGGTTTCAAGATGAGACCTCCTGCAAAGAGATTTTTTCTTTCCCGTGTCCCAGTAAATCCAGTAAAAGCTCAAGCATTTCTGAATTGTGTTTCAGATCTAGAGTTGACTGGAGTAATTATGCCAGTTCCAGTTCAGGAACAGGGGATGGGGTTTTATTCAAATCTTATTCATTGTACCAAATCTCTTCATTGTACCAAAGAAGGAGAATTCCTTCAGACCAGTTCTGGATCTAAAAATATTGAATCGTTATGTAAGGATACCAACGTTCAAGATGGTAACTGTAAGGACTATCTTGCCTTTTGTTCAGCAAGGGAATTATATGTCCACAATAGATTTACAGGATGCATATCTGCATATTCCGATTCATCCGGATCATTATCGGTTCCTGAGATTCTCTTTTCTGGACAAGCATTACCAGTTTGTGGCTCTGCCGTTTGGCCTTGCTACAGCTCCAAGAATTTTTACAAAGGTTCTCGGTGCCCTTCTGTCTGTAATCAGAGAACAGGGTATTGTGGTATTTCCTTATTTGGACGATATCTTGGTACTTGCTCAGTCTTTACATTTAGCAGAATTTCATACAAATCGACTTGTGTTGTTTCTTCAAGATCATGGTTGGAGGATCAATTTACCAAAAAGTTCATTGATTCCTCAGACAAGGGTAACCTTTCTGGGTTTCCAAATAGATTCAGTGTCCATGACTCTGTCTTTAACAGACAAGAGGCGTCTAAAACTGATGGCAGCTTGTCGAAACCTTCAGTCACAATCATTCCCTTCGGTAGCCTTATGCATGGAAATTCTAGGTCTTATGACTGCTGCATCGGACGCGATCCCCTTTGCTCGTTTTCACATGCGACCTCTTCAGCTTTGTATGCTGAATCAATGGTGCAAGGATTACACAAAGATATCTCAATTAATATCTTTAAAACCGATTGTTCGACACTCTCTAACGTGGTGGACAGATCACCATCGTTTAATTCAGGGGGCTTCTTTTGTGCTTCCGACCTGGACTGTAATTTCAACAAGTCTCACAGGTTGGGGAGCTGTGTGGGGATCTCTGACGGCACAAGGAGTTTGGGAATCTCAGGAGGTGAGATTACCGATCAATATTTTGGAACTCCGTGCAATTTTCAGAGCTCTTCAGTTTTGGCCTCTTCTGAAGAGAGAATCGTTCATTTGTTTTCAGACAGACAATGTCACAACTGTGGCATACATCAATCATCAAGGAGGAACTCACAGTCCTCTGGCTATGAAAGAAGTATCTCGAATTTTGGTTTGGGCGGAATCCAGCTCCTGTCTAATCTCTGCGGTTCATATCCCAGGTGTAGACAATTGGGAAGCGGATTATCTCAGTCGCCAAACGTTGCATCCGGGCGAATGGTCTCTTCACCCAGAGGTGTTTCTTCAGATCGTTCAAATGTGGGAACTTCCAGAAATAGATTTGATGGCGTCCCATCTAAACAAGAAACTTCCCAGGTATCTGTCCAGATCCCGGGATCCTCAGGCGGAGGCAGTGGATGCATTATCACTTCCTTGGAAGTATCATCCTGCCTATATCTTTCCGCCTCTAGTTCTTCTTCCAAGAGTAATCTCCAAGATTCTGAAGGAATGCTCGTTTGTTCTGCTGGTAGCTCCGGCATGGCCTCACAGGTTTTGGTATGCGGATCTTGTCTGGATGGCCTCTTGCCAACCGTGGACTCTTCCGTTAAGACCAGACCTTCTGTCACAAGGTCCTTTTTTCCATCAGGATCTGAAATCCTTAAATTTAAAGGTATGGAGATTGAACGCTTAATTCTTCGTCAAAGAGGTTTCTCTGACGCTGTGATTAATACTATGTTACAGGCTCGTAAATCTGTATCTAGAGAGATATATTATAGAGTCTGGAAGACTTATATTTCTTGGTGTATTTCTCATCATTTTTCTTGGCATTCTTTTAGAATTCCGAGAATTTTACAGTTTCTTCAGGATGGTTTAGATAAAGGTTTGTCCGCAAGTTCCTTGAAAGGACAAATCTCTGCTCTTTCTGTTCTTTTTCACAGAAAGATTGCTATTCTTCCTGATATTCATTGTTTTGTACAAGCTTTGGTTCGTATAAAACCTGTCATTAAGTCAATTTCTCCTCCTTGGAGTTTGAATTAGGTTCTGGGGGCTCTTCAAGCTCCTCCGTTTGAACCTATGCATTCATTGGACATTAAATTACTTTCTTGGAAAGTTTTGTTCCTTTTGGCCATCTCTTCTGCCAGAAGAGTTTCTGAATTATCTGCTCTTTCTTGTGAGTCTCCTTTTCTGATTTTTCATCAGGATAAGGCGGTGTTGCGAACTTCTTTTGAATTTTTACCTAAAGTTGTGAATTCCAACAACATTAGTAGAGAAATTGTGGTTCCTTCATTATGTCCTAATCCTAAGAATTCTAAGGAGAAATCGTTGCATTCTTTGGATGTTGTTAGAGCTTTGAAATATTATGTTGAAGCTACTAAATCTTTCAGAAAGACTTCTAGTCTATTTGTTATCTTTTCCGGTTCTAGAAAAGGCCAGAAAGCTTCTGACATTTCTTTGGCATCTTGGTTGAAATCTTTAATTCATCTTGCCTATGTTGAGTCGGGTAAAACTCCGCCTCAGAGAATTACAGCTCATTCTACTAGGTCAGTTTCTACTTCCTGGGCATTTAGGAATGAAGCTTCGGTTGATCAGATTTGCAAAGCAGCAACTTGGTCCTCTTTGCATACTTTTACTAAATTCTACCATTTTGATGTATTTTCTTCTTCTGAAGCAGTTTTTGGTAGAAAAGTACTTCAGGCAGCGGTTTCAGTTTGAATCTTCTGCTTATGTTTTTCGATAAACTTTATTTTGGGTGTGGATTATTTTCAGCAGGAATTGGCTGTCTTTATTTTATCCCTCCCTCTCTAGTGACTCTTGTGTGGAAAGATCCACATCTTGGGTAATCATTATCCCATACGTCACTAGCTCATGGACTCTTGCTAATTACATGAAAGAAAACATAATTTATGTAAGAACTTACCTGATAAATTAATTTCTTTCATATTAGCAAGAGTCCATGAGGCCCGCCCTTTTTTTGTGGTGGTTATGATTTTGTATAAAGCACAATTATTCCAATTCCTTATTTTATATGCTTTCGCACTTTTTTATCACCCCACTTCTTGGCTATTCGTTAAACTGAATTGTGGGTGTGGTGAGGGGTGTATTTATAGGTATTTTGAGGTTTGGGAAACTTTGCCCCTCCTGGTAGGAATGTATATCCCATACGTCACTAGCTCATGGACTCTTGCTAATATGAAAGAAATGAATTTATCAGGTAAGTTCTTACATAAATTATGTTTTTGTGGCCAGAGCTCTGTCTCCACACTTCCTACCAGTTTAGCTGCCGGCTCCGCCCCCCCTCCCCCCCCCCTTATGTAATTTTAACCACACCAGATATTGTGAGTATTTGGCTTGCTTGATGTAAATAAAGAGTGCTTATTTCATACAATATTGCACTATTGGAGTCCTTCTTTCTTTCACAGACCGCTGTTTTTCTGGGAGAGAAGTGTTTTGTGTGTGAAAGTGCTAAATAGAACTGCAAATCTAGCTCTGTGTGTGATGCACTTTCACACTAATAAATGCAGAGCAATAGCAGAATGCTGCTGCCTGCAGCCATATTCGGCATTCGTTTGTTAAATGATTTAACAAATGCACCGGCCTAGTGTTTAATGGGACAGTAAAGTCAAAATTAAAACTTTCATGATTCAGATAGGGCATGCAATTCTAAACAACTTTCCAATTTACTTTTATCATCAAATTTGCTTTGTTCTCTTGGTAATCTTTGTTAAAAGCTAAACCTAGGTAGCTTCATATGCTAATTTCTGCCTCCTCTTATCCCAGTGTATTCTTCTATTTTCACTTCTGTTCAATAATCTCATTTACATACAATGTTTATGTTAAAAAACAAATTAAGAAAAATTACACATCTTGGCTTTAAATATTTAATTATGGCTTTTTAACTTAATTACAGAAATTCAAATGGGAGTGATCAAAATGCAAGAAAGAGACATTACATGACAATAATGATTTTCACGATTACAGACCAAAAAAATGCTCACATTATTTACACCAGCTTTGTGAATAATACAAAAACTATCTGCTGAAAACGATATTTACTGCTTTAAAAAAAACATTTACAGCTAAAGCAGAAATGTGTCAGAAATTAAACAAAAAGTTAAAGTTATATTCAAGTGAAGAGCAGAAAAAAAAGTACATTTTATTTTGAGGTTTTTTTGTCATCTTTGGTCCAGATGACTTCATGCACAAGAACGTTTTGTTGTCTTTGCAGTTTTTAATAAGAACAATGTATTTAGCTTCACATATATTGAAATTTATCATTTGCACTCAGCAACATATTCAATTGCCTTTCAATAAATATTCCTTATATATTTTTACACTATAATTTCCAGGGATGTATAGTGATTGATTGGAAGGCGATTTATTTTACTTTAACATAAAGATTCTTCTCTAGTCAACCAACAAAATATATTCAATTTAAGACAGAACAAAGCTATGTTTAAAAGCTTACCCGTCTGGAAATTAAAGGGATATTAAACCCAATTTTTTTCTTTCCGATTCAGAAGGAGCATGCAATTTTAAGCACCTTTCTAATTTACTCCTATTATCAATTTTTATTCGTTTTCTTGGTATCTTTATTTGAACAGCAGGAATGTAAGCTTAGAATCCAGCCCATTTTTGGTTCAGTGCCTGGGTAGCACTTTCTTATTAGTGGCTAAAATTAGGCCGGCTCCCAAGCTTTCAAGCCTGCTTTTTCAAATAAAGATACCAAGAGAAAGAAGTAAAATTGATAATAGGAGTAAATTAGAAAGTTGCTTAAAATTGAATGCTCATCTGAATAATGAAATATACATTTTGGGTTTATATCCTTTTAATTCTATTAATTGATCATTTGGAAGAGAGTGTCATAATAAACAAACAACATATTATAACATTAGGGGCTAAAAATACCTTAGGACAATGATGCTGAAAGTAATGACCAGTATTTGATAATTCAACTAGAAATAAATCAAGATGAAATACACTTGAAAAACAAAGAGCATTTTTCTTTCACTCTCACTTTGAAACATTATAACATTGAATATTAATACCTTCCTCTCTGATATAATTGTTTGGCTACACAAAATCAAATGGTACTTACTATTTCACTGTGACAGAATTATAACAAGTAACAAACTTATGCATCATGTTAAGACATTTACATGTGGTTTATATATCAAATAAACTGAGTCTTCTGCGGGTTTTCATTTGCAAATGTAAGAATTGTTAACTGACAAATCATGACTCACCTAGCTTGCTGCCTTTGAACACATGAGTTGTCACAAATTTACAGACCTCACTAGGAGATCCCCGTCTTATAGTAAATTAAAATTAGTCAGTAGGCTACTCAGCGTTTTCTTCTTATGTTGGAAAGTATTAGGTATTATAGGTTTTCTACATATTAGTATAATGATCAAACACCAACTCTCATTTGTCAGCCCTTCAGCCTTAGACTTGAAATTGTTTTATTTAAACACACTAATCTGTCAAACATGTGCCACACCCATAAAGGTGTATAACAACTGTACCAGAAATTCTTCAGTTTACTGAATGCATTTGCACAAGTGATTTGTCTACTTAACAGTAACTCTGTCAAGCTATCTCTGCTAGATTGTCCAAATTATCTTCTTCATTTGAACTTCAGCTCACTAAAATCAATGCATACAAACATACATACATTCATTTATTGAGTTTTTGAATCTGATGACCAAAATGTATAGTCCATATATGTAAAGAAGTGCCAAACCTCCAGAAAACCATACAAAAGAAAAATGTTTTTCTCTGGACATAGTTATTCCATAAATTCTCAGAATGTCTTGGTGCTTGAGAGACACAAGGGATGGAATAACCAGTTCAGTCAGTTTCATCATACAATAGCAGAAAAGCCTATGCCACTGAGCTATGGCTGCTGTTGATATTGTACTTCTGTTGCTGTGTAGAAATCATCTAAAACACTTTGTAAATAATCAAATGTTGGTCTTTCTTCAGCTTTCTCCTTCCAGCACTGTTTCATGATGTCATACAACTCTTCTGGGCAGTTTTCCATGCGTGGCATCCGATAACCACGCTGAAGGGCAGTCATTACATCAGCATTACTCATTCCTTTAAAAGGAACAAAAAGGTATTAAGGTATCTTAAAGAAGACTCAACTAGGATACATGGAACTTAAAGTGATTGTAAAGTTGAATGATTTAAAGCCAATTATTTAAAAATACTCTTAAAGGGACATTAAACACTTTGAGATGGTAATATAAAATTATAAATTGTGTGTATATATATATATATATATATATATATATATATATATATATATATATATATATATATATATATATATAGCAATATACTTTCATTATTTATTTTTTCCCATTTTCCAGTAATTCCATTCTGAAATTGTTAATTTTTCTGTTCCTGTTAGAAATGGAAGTGCAGAACACATATTCCACACAGCCATTTGTTGCACAGTCTAGTGACCTATTTATAACTGTCTCTAATTGGCCACAGCAGAGAAGGTAACTTAAGTTACAACATGGCAGCTCCCATTGTTTTATAGACACTAAAACTTTACACTTATTTTGTAATTGTTTAAACAGCTTATGAAACTTTAAAAATACATCTACATGTTATTCTCAGACTAATCTTTTCTTTGAATGCATCATTTTATTTAGCAATTATTTGGTGTGTAATGTCCCTTAAAAAACATGGGCACTTTAAGTACTTAAACTTTACAAATTACGCTACTTTTTAAAAATAGGACACTCTACTTGATTCTTTTTTTTTTATTGTTGAAAAATATATATAATGCCTTTACGTTTCATTCCCCAGATTTGCATAACCAACAATATTATATTATACTACTTTATAACCTGTAAGTTTGCCTGCAGGATTATCTTTTTTTTTTTTTTTTTAAATAAAAATTGAAGTAGACTGTCCATTTAAGAGGGTCTTTCTGTAGGTGGTTCTCACTATTGAATAAACTACATTCTAAAGATCCTTCATTTCTAACTTGTTTGGTTGTTGTATGTTTAAAGCAAATTAATTATGGATTGGGCAAGGAAGGTGCAGTTAGTGCATTTATTTATTTAAAATCACATTGTTTTTCATAAAAAGGGAATCTGTGAAATATTAAGAAAACAAAGCTGAAACATACTGAAAAGTATAAAATGTTTCCATAACATTGATTTTATGAAAGCAATATAGGAAATACAAGGCAGATTAAAACTTATATTAATAAAAAGGGCAGTTATTATTATTATATTGGTTCTTAGATAGGAAATAGTTAGAAACCCAACTCAGGAATTTTATTTACTTGCCATTTCCCCTGCACAATCCTCTTTTTGTGCCTAAGCATGACACATGATCTGTATTGTATACAAAACTAAGGGGGGGGGGGGAGTCACCCTTTTGGGAGTGGCAGCACAAATACAATGATCACCTGACTACACAATTGTTGGTCACAGTAATGAAAAAAAAACAACATTCCTTATGCTTTAATAAATGTATTTGTATGTTTCATTATACATTTAACAATAAACAAAGTTAATTTAAAAAATATTAATATACACTAAGTAATGTAGCCACCTGACCATCAAACCTATATGAGCTTGTTCAACAACCCATTCCAAAACCATGGGCATTAATATGGAGTTGACCCCCATTTGCGGCTATAACAGCTGCAACTCTTCTGGGAAGGCTTTCCTCATTATTATGGAGTGTCAGAAGATATTGCTCACAATCATCATTCTAATTCATCCCAACGTTGTTCAATGGAGATAAATTCAGGATTCTGAATCAACCTCATCAAATCATGTCTTCATGAACCTCGCTTTGTGTGCAGGGGCACAGTCATGCTGGAGCAGGAAAGTGTCTTCTCCAAACTGTTGGATGTACCCAATTGTCTAAATGTCTTTGTATCCTATAGCATAATGATGATCCTTCAGTGGAACTAAGGGGCCTAGCCTGAACCCTAAAAATAAGCCCCAGACCATTATTCCTCCAACACCAAAATTTACAGTAAGAACAATGCATTCTGGTAGGAGCATCCTCCTGTAATTCTGCCAGACCCAGATTCTTTGATCAGACCGCCAGACAGTAAAGCTAGAGTTATCACTCCAGAGAACACATTTCCACTGAATTATAATCCAGTGGCATCATTACACTATTCTAGCCAATGCTTGGTGTTGTGCATGCTGATGTGAGGCTTGTGTACAGTTGCTCTGCAATAAAAACCCATTTCATGAAGCTCCCAATGCACAGTTTGTGTGCTGAAGTTGCTTCCAGAGCATGTGACGACAGTGCCACTGATCTCTTCAGTAAAGACCCCTCCTATATTTGAGCCCTTATTAAAAAAAAATGTTTAAATAGTGTTACTAGAAGTGTTAATGTACTTTTGAATGTAATTTTGTTTCGCGAAACAGTTAACCAGAGCTCTGATGAAGTGCTATCCCAACATGAGTTAAATTTAATTGCACTCAAGCGATTGCTTTACTTTCAACTTGTAATACAAGCGCTACATCCAACTCAACAAGCAGTGGAAGTACACTTTCACTAGTGAATGTGAACAGTTAACACTGTAATACGCATTTACTAATTACTTTAGTGAAAGGGTACATTCACTAGTAATAGTTTACACTTCCACTGTAAATACATCTGTGGGAGTGCAGCCAGTGAGCCAAATAGCTACACAAAATGTGGTATTGGCGCACAACCACTTGCAAATAAACAAAACATTTTTAAATACAAAAATTGCTGCAAAACACCTATGCTATTATATTAAAATAGGGATCTTAGTTACACAATATGGCCATATTCTGCTTAGCCAGTCACTAACTCCACCAACAATTTTAATATAAAAGCAAAGGTGTTGTTTGCAGCATTTAAAAAGATTTTGTTTACTTGCTAGTGGATACTCCCTGTGTGTGTGTGTGTGTATGCTTGAAGCAGAGATATCAATAGCTTAGCAAAGGTTGACACCATACCTGGATAAGGAATTTTTCCATATGTGATAATTTCATACAGCAGAACTCCAAAGGACCATACGTCTGACTTTATTGTAAAGCAGCCGAAGTTGATTGCTTCTGGGGCCGTCCACTTAATAGGAAACTTTGCACCTAAAAAACCCCCACATACATTAAAAAAATAGATGCTCCAGTGACCTGAAAGTCCACATGAACTAATTAAAGCTTCCATAATTTCGCACTAAAAATATTTTTGTACGCACAGCTTGTAAGTACCTAAAGGGAACCTTATGGCCTTAAAATTACAAGCCAAATAAATAAAAAAAAATCAATTTTATGTTAAAAAGTGAAAAACACCAAGTATGGGGATGTTTGTTGTTTTACCATACCTTTAACCCTTTCGTGACAGGGTTAAAGTGCCTACATCGGAACAGGTGTTCCGATGTAGACAAATTGAAACTACGCAATCGTGCATACGATCGCGAGATTTCAATTATTGGATCACATCTGGGGGGCGTCCCTACAACCCTAGGAACGCCCTCCAGACCGCGATCAAGTCCTAGAAGCACAGAAGGCTTCAGGACAGCCATTAGCTATGACGTTCTATTCCGTCATTAAAGCCCAGTGTAATTATGACGGAATATAACGGCATTAAAAGGTTAATATGAATTAATTTGCACAACATGCATGGGTGTTTATTAAAGGGATAGACTAGTCAAAATTAAACTCATGATTCAGATAGAGCATGCAATTTTAAGCAACTTTCTAATTTACCCCTATTATCAATTTTTCTTTGTTCTCTTAATATCTTTATTTGAAAAAGCAAGAATGTAAGCATAGGAGCCGGCCCATTTTTGGTTCAGAACCTGGGTAGCACTTTCTGATCGGTGTATAAATGTAGCCACCAATCAGCAAGCGCTACCCAGGTGCTGAACCAAAAATGGGCTGGCTCCTAAGATTACATTCAAATAAAGATACCAAGAGAACAAAGACAAATTCATAATAGGAGTAAATTAGAAATTTGCTTTAAATTGTATGTTCTTTCTGAATTATGAAAGTTTAATTTTGACAAGACTATTCCTTTAATGTAACACCAAGTGAGTGTACTATAGCCAACGAGAGATCACAAAACCGACATTTGTTAGAAAATTTAATTTTTGCATTACTGATCCTAGCTTACTATGTACTTAACCCTCACAAAGTAAATTTCCTGCTTGGGAGCTGCAATTCCTGCAACTCCTGAGTGGGTCATGTGTTTAACTCTTTTGTGGGGGTTCTACAATGTTAGCTAGGATCAGCAATGCAAGAATTGCATGCTTGAAATAATTTTTGCATCAGAATGTCCCTGTTATAAAAAAATAATGGTTTATTCTTGCATTACTATAAAACATGCATACTACCCCAGACCATGAGAGAGGGTATTATTATTTTTTATTACTTCCTATTACCTTAAAGGGACAGTATACTATAAAATTGTTTTCCCTTAATGTGTTTCCAATTACTTTTTTTACCAGCTGCAGAGTATAAAATGTATGAGATTTGCTTTTTTAAGGCTTATTTGTGTATATGAATTAGCTGATTTTGTGTTTTGAAGCCACAACCTAATAAAATGGGTTGAGCTTGTAGGTATAAGCAGATCTCATTACTGTATCACATTGTGTACATATAATTGCTTCTTTATCTTACATCTGTCCATAAACCAATCATCAATACTTGGAGAGAACAATGGAAAATTAACATTTTATTACCTTATCTCTTCTATAACCCACTGGGAGTGTAATTTCTTCTACTGGCTGTGTTAACACAGCTTGGCCTTGAGACCAAAAACGTTCAGGATAGGTGGGGATACCACAGGCTAAATAAACTATTTCATATGCCAATGTAAGGGTAATGGAAATACTTGTAAACAATTTAATACACTCCAGCAGGTAAAGTGGATCATTGGGAACAAATTAAAGGGGAGAAATGTTTTGAGTAAACTGTGCCTTTAACCTCTTAAGGACATGTGACGGAATTTTTCTGTCATAAAACAATTGAGCAAACTGAAAGCTGTGTCCTTAAAGGGTTAATCCCTATAGTTCATCAATGATATGTTACTTTAATGAAACGGCATTCATTCATTCTCCTGTATGATGCACATTTGAACAAAGTGGTAATTCTGGTTGTCACACTTATTCTAAGGTGTAGGCTACAGAATTGCCCAGAGCAGAATGGATGATGCTTTAATAACCATTGAAGAGGTTAATAGGCACCTAGGGTGCTGAAACAATCCGTAACTAAGGTATGGAGGAATCCAGTCTACTGAAAATGTATTATCACTTTAGTTTCAGTTTGTATTCATTGTATATCACAAACATAAAGATGAATGTAACTTCCAAGGATTATTGTAATTACCTTTAAAAAAAAAAATGACAGAACAATCTATATTTTACATACCTTCTCTTGCTGTGTATTCATTATCTTCAATTACTCGAGCAAGACCAAAGTCAGCAATTTTACACATCAGAGAATCTGACACCAGCACATTTGCAGCTCTAAGATCTCGGTGGATGTAGTTTTTTCTTTCTATGTATGCCATACCTTCTGCTATCTGTAACACACATAGCAGTAAGCCTGGATAAGTCATCTAACACACATGAAGACTTGTTGAAAGATGCATGAGAAATACAATAAGTATATATATATATATTTATTACTTTTGTTTTATTAACTTTTATGTATTTAACCCCCAAGACTTGCCTGTCTCTATCTCAGACCATATAAATCCACAGCAGGTGCACAGTGATTCAGGATGCTCCCTAGAGAGGCCAAAAAGCAAATATATCTTACAAACAAATGCAGCAAATCAAATAGTTGGTTTAAGGAATTTGCAGCATTTTGAAAACAGATTACAAAATTTGCTTTTTGGTCTCTCTAAGAAGCATGGAATAAAGCAAAAGTTTTACAGAAAAGCAAGAGGCGTTTAATATTACAGGCCCCATAAGCTAAGGAACCCAGTTTTATGCAGAAGTCATATAATCCTTAAAGGGATAGTCTAGTCAAAATTAAACTTTCATGATTCAGATAGAGCAGGCAATTTTAAGCGACTTTCTAATTTTACTCCTATTATCAATTTTTCTTCATTCCCTTGTTATCTTTATTGGAGGGGGGGGGGGCAGGAATGTAAGCTTAGGAGCCGGCCCATTTTTGGGTCAGCACCTGGGAAGCGCTTTCTGATTGGTGTCTAAATGTAGCCACAAATCAGCAAGCGCTACCCAGGTGCTGAAGCAAAAATGGGCTGGCTCCTAAGCTTACATTCAAATAAAGATACCATGAGAACGAAGAAAAATTGATAATAGGAGTACATTTGAAAGTTGCTTAAAATTGCATGCTCTATCTGAATCATGAAAGTTTAATTTTGACTAGACTATTTCTTTAAAGAAGGCAAGCTGGTGTATATAATGTAATAAGCAGGCTGCACCTGCCACAACCTTTAGTAAATAGTTACAGAGTGTGATAACATTTGGCTCAGAGATAAGCTTGGTGAATTTCAGCTATTATGTTAATGCAAACAACCAATACATTTCTAATATATTAAAGCAGGATGTGTTTAATGTATGTTATGTCTGATCTGTTAGTCACACAGCTTCACTCCACCCCCATAGATTTTGTATTCTTCATTTCAGTGGTGTGTAGAACGGTCTAAGTGGGCGTAGAGAAGCTGTGTGACTGACATATGCCTCTAATTGACTAGCTTGGAAACAGAGACAGTGCATACTCATTGAAAGCAGGGAGCTGTACGGCTTACAAGCTGATTGGATACCAATGTTAAAAAAAAGAGAGAGGAGGGTGGTGGGTTACTGCAAGAAACAACATAATTTATGTAAGAACTTACCTGATAAATTCATTTCTTTCATATTGGCAAGAGTCCATGAGCTAGTGACATATGGGATATGCAATCCTACCAGGAGGGGCAAAGTTTCCAAAACCTCAAAATGCCTATAAATACACCCCTCACCACACCCACAATTCAGTTTAACGAATAGCCAAGTAGTGGGGTGAAAAAGAAAAGAGTAAAAAGCATCAACAAAGGAATTTGGAAATAATTGTGCTTTATACAAAAAAATCATAACCACCATAAAAAGAAATTAATTTATCAGGTAAGTTCTTACATAAATTATGTTTTCTTTCATGTAATTGTCCATGAGCTAGTGACATATGGGATAGAAATACCCAAGATGTGGAACTCCACACAAGAGTCACTAGAGAGGGAAGGATAAAATAATAACAGCCATTTTCCGCTGAGAAAATTAAATCCACAACCAAAAAAATAAGTTTTTCTCATAAATGAAGGAAAAAAATATAAAACATAAGTTGAGGAATCAAACTGAAACAGCAGCCTGAAGAACTTTTCTACCAAAAACTGCTTCCGAAGAAGCAAATACATAAAAACGGTAGAAATAAGTAAATGTATGCAAAGAAGACCAAGTTGCTGCTTTGCAAATCTGATCAACTGAAGCTTCATTCTTAAAAGCCAACGACGTGGAGACTGATCTAGTAGAATGAGCTGTAATTCTCTGAGGCGGGGCGTGACCCGACTACAAATAAGCCTGATGAATCAAAAGCTTTAACCAAGATGCCAAGGAAATGGCAGAAGCCTTCTGACCTTTTCTAGAACCAGAAAAGATAACAAATAGACTAGAAGTCTTCCTGAAATCTTTAGTAGCTTCAACATAATATTTCAAAGCTCTTACCACATCCAAAGAATGCAAGGATTTCTCCAAAGAATTCTTAGGATTAGGACACAAAGAAGGGACAACAATTTCTCTATTAATGTTGTTAGAATTCACAACCTTAGGTAAGCATTTAAATGAAGTCCGCAAAACTGCCTTATCCTGATGGAAAATCAGAAAAAGAGATTCACAAGAAAGAGCAGATAATTCATAAACTCTTCTAGCAGAGGAGATGGCCAAAAGGAACAACACTTTCCAAGAAAGTAGTTTAATGTCCAAAGAATGCATAGGCTCAAAAGGAGGAGCTTGTAAGGCCTTCAAAACCAAATTAAGACTCCAAGGAGGAGAGATTGATTTAATGACAGACTTGATACGGACCAAAGCCTGTACAAAACATTGAATATCAGGAAGCTTAGCAATCTTTCTGTGAAATAAAACAGAAAGAGCAGAGATTTGTCGCTTTAAGGAACTTGCAGACAAACCTTTATCTAAACCATCCTGAAGAAACTGTAAAATTCTAGGAATTCTAAAAGAATGCCAGAAGAATTTATGAGAAGAACACCATGAAATATAAGTCTTCCAAACTTAATAATAAAACTTCCTAGAAACAGATTTACGAGCCTGTAACATAGTATTAATCACTGAGTCAGAGAAACCTCTATGACTAAGCACTAGGCGTTCAATTTCCCTACCTTCAAATTTAATGATTTGAGATCCTGATGGAAAAACGGACCTTGAGACAGAAGGTCTAGCCATAATGGAAGTGGCCAAGGTTGGCAGCTGGACATCCGAACAAGATCCGCATACCAAAACCCGTGAGGCCATTCTGGAGCTACCAGCAACACAAACGATTGTTCCATGATGATTTTGGAAATCACTTTTGGAAGAAGAACTAGAGGCAGGAAGATATAAGCAGGTTGGTAACACCAAGGAACTGCTAACGCATCCACTGCTTCCGCCTGAGGATCCCTGGACCTGGACAGGTACCTGGGAAGTTTCTTGTTTAGATGGGAAGCCATCAGATCTATTTCTGGAAGACACCACATCTGAACAATCTGAGAAAACACATCTGGATGGAGTGACCACTCCCCCAGATGTAAAGTCTGACGGCTGAGATAATCCGCTTCCTAATTGTCTATACCTGGGATATGAACCGCAGAAATTAGACAGGAGCTGGATTCCGCCCAAGCAAGTTTCCAAGATACTTCTTTCATGGCTTGGAGACTGCGAGTCCCACCCTGATGATTGACATATGCCACAGTTGTGATATTGTCTGTCTGAAAACAAATGAACGGTTCTTTCTTCAACAGAGGCCACCCCTGAAGAGCCCTGAAGATAGCACAGAGTTCTAAAATATTGATTGGTAACCTTGCCTCTTGAGGTTTCCAAACCCCTTGTGCTGTCAGAGATCCCCAGACAGCTCCCCAACCTGAAAGACTTGCATCTGTTGTGATCACAGTCCAGGTTGGACGAACAAAAGAGGCCCCTTGAACTATACAATGGTGATCTAACCACCAAGTCAGAGAGAGTCGAACATTGGGATTTAAGGATATTGTGATATTTTTGTATAATCCTTGCACCATTAATTCAGCATACAAAGCTGGAGAGGTCTCATATGAAAACGAGCAAAGGGGATCACATCCGATGCTGCAGTCATGAGACCTAAAACTTCCATGCACATAGCCACTGAAGGGAATGACTGAGAAAGAAGGTTCCGACAAGCTGAAACCAATTTTAATCATTTCTTGTCTGTTAGAGACAGAGTTATGGACACTGAATCAATCTGGAAACCTAAAAAGGTGACCCTTGTCTGAGGAATCAAAGAACTTTTTGGTAAACTGATCCTCCAACCATGTCTTTGAAGAAACAACACTAGTTGATTCGTGTGAGATTCTACAGAATGTAAAGACTGAGCTAGTACCAAGATATCGTCCAAATAAGGAAATACCGCAATAACCCGTTCTCCGATTACAGAGAGTAGGGCACCGAGAAACTTCAAAAAGATTCTTGGAGCTGTCGCTAGGCCAAACGGAAGAGCGACAAATTGGTAATGCTTGTCTAGAAAAGAGAATCTCAGAAACTGACAATGGTCTGGATGAATCGGAATATGAAGCTAAGCATCCTGTAAGTCTATTGTGGACATATAATGCCCTTGCTGAACAAAACGCAGAATAGTCCTTATAGTCACCATTTTGAAAGTTGGCACTCTTACATAATGATTCAAAATTTTCAGATCCAGAACTGGCCTGAATGAATTTTCTTTCTTTGGGACAATGAATAGATTTGAATAAAACCCCAGACCCTGTTGCTGAAACGGAACTGGTATGATTACCCCTGAAAGCTCCAGGTCTGAAACACACTTCAGAAAAGCTTGATCCTTTACTGGATTTACTGGGATGCATGAGAGAAAAAACCTTCTCACAGGTGGTCTTACTCTGAATCCTATTCGGTACCCTTGAGAGACAATACTCTGAATCCAATGATTTTGGACAGAATCTGCCCAAATGTTTTGGAAGAATGTTAATCTGCCCCCTACCAGCTGAGCTGGAATGAGGGCCACACCTTCATGCAGACTTGGGGGCTGGCTTTGGTTTCTTAAACGGTTTGGATTTACTCCAACTTGAAGAAGGTTTCCAATTGGAACCAGATTCTTTTGGGGAAGGATTAGGTTTCTGTTCCTTATTTTGTCGAAAGGAACGAAAGTGGTTAGAAGCTTTAGATTTACCCTTAGGTCTTTTATCCTGAGGCAAAAAAACTCCCTTCCCCCCAGTGACAGTTGAAATAATCGAATCCAACTGAAAACCAAATAACTTATTACCTTGGAAAGAAAGAGATAGTAATCTAGACTTAGATACCATGTCAGCATTACAATATTTAAGCCACAAAGCTCTTCTAGCTAAAATAGCTAAAGACATAGATTTAACATGAATTTTGATATAAAAAATGGCATCACAAATAAAATGATTAGCATGTTGAAGCAAGCGAACAATGCTAGACAAATCAGGATCCGTTTCCTGTTGCGCTAAACTTTCCAACCAAAAAGTTGATACAGCTGCAACATCAGCCATTTAAATGGCATGCCTGAGGAAATGACCAGAATATAAATAAGCTTTCCTTAGATAAGATTCAAGTTTCCTATCTAAAGGGTCTTAGCAAAAGTAGAAATAGCCCCATCAACTTTGGGGATCTTTTCCCAAAACTCCAATCTAACTGCTGGCAAAGGATACGATTTCTCCAACATAGGTGTGTCCGGTCCACGGCGTCATCCTTACTTGTGGGATATTCTCTTCCCCAACAGGAAATGGCAAAGAGCCCAGCAAAGCTGGTCACATGATCCCTCCTAGGCTCCGCCTACCCCAGTCATTCTCTTTGCCGTTGTACAGGCAACATCTCCACGGAGATGGCTTAGAGTTTTTTAGTGTTTAACAGTAACGGTTTTATTTTAAAACGTTTTTTGTACTTGTTATCAAGTTTATGCCTGTTTAACATGTCTGAACTACCAGATAGACTGTGTTCTGAATGTGGGGAAGCCAGAATTCCTATTCATTTAAATAAATGTGATTTATGTGACAATGACAATGATGCCCAAGATGATTCCTCAAGTGAGGGGAGTAAGCATGGTACTGCATCATTCCCTCCTTCGTCTACACGAGTCTTGCCCACTCAGGAGGCCCCTAGTACATCTAGCGCGCCAATACTCCTTACTATGCAACAATTAACGGCTGTAATGGATAATTCTGTCAAAAACATTTTAGCCAAAATGAACACTTATCAGCGTAAGCGCGACTGCTCTGTTTTAGATACTGAAGAGCATGACGACGCTGATATTAATATTTCTGAAGGGCCCCTAACTCAGTCTGATGGGGCCAGGGAGGTTTTGTCTGAGGGAGAAATTACTGATTCAGGGAACATTTCTCAACAAGCTGAACCTGATGTGATTGCATTTAAATTTAAGTTGGAACATCTCCGCATTCTGCTTAAGGAGGTATTATCCACTCTGGATGATTGTGACAAGTTGGTCATCCCAGAGAAACTATGTAAAATGGACAAGTTCCTAGAGGTGCCGGGGCTCCCAGAAGCTTTTCCTATACCCAAGCGGGTGGCGGACATTGTTAATAAAGAATGGGAAAGGCCCGGTATTCCTTTCGTCCCTCCCCCCATATTTAAAAAATTGTTTCCTATGGTCGACCCCAGAAAGGACTTATGGCAGACAGTCCCCAAGGTCGAGGGAGCGGTTTCCACTTTAAACAAACGCACCACTATACCCATAGAGGATAGTTGTGCTTTCAAAGATCCTATGGATAAAAAATTAGAAGGTTTGCTTAAAAAGATGTTTGTTCAGCAGGGTTACCTTCTACAACCAATTTCATGCATTGTCCCTGTCGCTACAGCCGCATGTTTCTGGTTTGATGAGCTGATAAAGGCGGTCGACAGTGATTCTCCTCCTTATGAGGAGATTATGGACAGAATCAATGCTCTCAAATTGGCTAATTCTTTCACCCTAGACGCCACTTTGCAATTGGCTAGGTTAGCGGCTAAGAATTCTGGGTTTGCTATTGTGGCGCGCAGAGCGCTTTGGTTGAAATCTTGGTCGGCTGATGCGTCTTCCAAGAACAAGCTACTTAACATTCCTTTCAAGGGGAAAACGCTGTTTGGCCCTGACTTGAAAGAGATTATCTCGGATATCACTGGGGGTAAGGGCCACGCCCTTCCTCAGGATCGGCCTTTCAAGGCAAAAAATAAACCTAATTTTCGTCCCTTTCGTAGAAACGGACCAGCCCAAAGTGCTACGTCCTCTAAGCAAGAGGGTAATACTTCTCAAGCCAAGCCAGCTTGGAGACCAATGCAAGGCTGGAACAAGGGAAAGCAGGCCAAGAAACCTGCCACTGCTACCAAGACAGCATGAAATGTTGGCCCCCGATCCGGGACCGGATCTGGTGGGGGGCAGACTCTCTCTCTTCGCTCAGGCTTGGGCAAGAGATGTTCTGGATCCTTGGGCGCTAGAAATAGTCTCCCAAGGTTATCTTCTGGAATTCAAGGGACTTCCCCCAAGGGGGAGGTTCCACAGGTCTCAGTTGTCTTCAGACCACATAAAAAGACAGGCATTCTTACATTGTGTAGAAGACCTGTTAAAAATGGGAGTGATTCATCCCGTTCCATTAAGAGAACAAGGGATGGGGTTCTACTCCAATCTGTTTATAGTTCCCAAAAAAGAGGGAACGTTCAGACCAATCTTAGATCTCAAGATCTTAAACAAGTTTCTCAAGGTTCCATCGTTCAAGATGGAAACCATTCGAACTATTCTTCCTTCCATCCAGGAAGGTCAATTCATGACCACGGTGGATTTAAAGGATGCGTATCTACATATTCCTATCCACAAGGAACATCATCGGTTCCTGAGGTTCGCATTCCTGGACAAACATTACCAGTTCGTGGCGCTTCCTTTCGGATTAGCCACTGCTCCAAGGATTTTCACAAAGGTACTAGGGTCCCTTCTAGCTGTGCTAAGACCAAGGGGCATTGCTGTAGTACCTTACTTGGACGACATTCTGATTCAAGCGTCGTCCCTTCCTCAAGCAAAGGCTCACACGGACATTGTCCTGGCCTTTCTCAGATCTCACGGATGGAAAGTGAACGTGGAAAAGAGTTCTCTATCTCCGTCAACAAGGGTTCCCTTCTTGGGAACAATAATAGACTCCTTAGAAATGAGGATTTTTCTGACAGAGGCCAGAAAAACAAAACTTCTAGACTCTTGTCGGATACTTCATTCCGTTCCTCTTCCTTCCGTAGCTCAGTGCATGGAAGTGATCGGGTTGATGGTAGCGGCAATGGACATAGTTCCTTTTGCACGCATTCATCTAAGACCATTACAACTGTGCATGCTCAGTCAGTGGAATGGGGACTATACAGACTTGTCTCCGAAGATACAAGTAAATCAGAGGACCAGAGACTCACTCCGTTGGTGGCTGTCCCTGGACAACCTGTCACGAGGGATGACATTCCGCAGACCAGAGTGGGTCATTGTCACGACCGACGCCAGTCTGATGGGCTGGGGCGCGGTCTGGGGATCCCTGAAAGCTCAGGGTCTTTGGTCTCGGGAAGAATCTCTTCTACCGATAAATATTCTGGAACTGAGAGCGATATTCAATGCTCTCAAGGCTTGGCCTCAGCTAGCGAGGGCCAAGTTCATACGGTTTCAATCAGACAACATGACAACTGTTGCGTACATCAACCATCAGGGGGGAACAAGGAGTTCCCTGGCGATGGAAGAAGTGACCAAAATCATTCTATGGGCGGAGTCTCACTCCTGCCACCTGTCTGCTATCCACATCCCAGGAGTGGAAAATTGGGAAGCGGATTTTCTGAGTCGTCAGACATTGCATCCGGGGGAGTGGGAACTCCATCCGGAAATCTTTGCCCAAGTCACTCAGCTGTGGGGCATTCCAGACATGGATCTGATGGCCTCTCGTCAGAACTTCAAAGTTCCTTGCTACGGGTCCATATCCAGGGATCCCAAGGCGGCTCTAGTGGATGCACTAGTAGCACCTTGGACCTTCAAACTAGCTTATGTGTTCCCGCCGTTTCCTCTCATCCCCAGGCTGGTAGCCAGGATCAATCAGGAGAGGGCGTCGGTGATCTTGATAGCTCCTGCGTGGCCACGCAGGACTTGGTATGCAGATCTGGTGAATATGTCATCGGCTCCTCCTTGGAAGCTACCTTTGAGACGAGACCTTCTTGTTCAGGGTCCGTTCGAACATCCGAATCTGGTTTCACTCCAGCTGACTGCTTGGAGATTGAACGCTTGATCTTATCGAAGCGAGGATTCTCAGTTTCTGTTATCGATACTCTTGTTCAGGCCAGAAAGCCTGTAACTAGAAAGATTTACCACAAAATGTGGAAAAAATATATCTGTTGGTGTGAATCTAAAGGATTCCCTTGGGACAAGGTTAAGATTCCTAGGATTCTATCCTTCCTTCAAGAAGGATTGGAAAAAGGATTATCTGCAAGTTCCCTGAAGGGACAGATTTCTGCCTTGTCTGTGTTACTTCACAAAAAGCTGGCCGCTGTGCCAGATGTTCAAGCCTTTGTTCAGGCTCTGGTTAGAATTAAGCCTGTTTACAAACCTTTGACTCCTCCTTGGAGTCTCAATTTAGTTCTTTCAGTTCTTCAGGGGGTTCCGTTTGAACCCTTGCATTCCGTTGATATTAAGTTATTATCTTGGAAAGTTTTGTTTTTAGTTGCAATTTCTTCTGCTAGAAGAGTTTCAGAATTATCTGCTCTGCAGTGTTCTCCTCCTTATCTGGTGTTCCATGCAGATAAGGTGGTTTTACGTACTAAACCTGGTTTTCTTCCAAAAGTTGTTTCTAACAAAAACATTAACCAGGAGATTATCGTACCTTCTCTGTGTCCGAAACCAGTTTCAAAGAAGGAACGTTTGTTGCACAATTTGGATGTTGTTCGCGCTCTAAAATTCTATTTAGATGCTACAAAGGATTTTAGACAAACATCTTCCTTGTTTGTTGTTTATTCCGGTAAAAGGAGAGGTCAAAAAGCAACTTCTACCTCTCTCTCTTTTTGGATTAAAAGCATCATCAGATTGGCTTACGAGACTGCCGGACGGCAGCCTCCCGAAAGAATCACAGCTCATTCCACTAGGGCTGTGGCTTCCACATGGGCCTTCAAGAACGAGGCTTCTGTTGATCAGATATGTAGGGCAGCGACTTGGTCTTCACTGCACACTTTTACCAAATTTTACAAGTTGATACTTTTGCTTCTTCTGAGGCTATTTTTGGGAGAAAGGTTTTGCAAGCCGTGGTGCCTTCCATTTAGGTGACCTGATTTGCTCCCTCCCTTCATCCGTGTCCTAAAGCTTTGGTATTGGTTCCCACAAGTAAGGATGACGCCGTGGACCGGACACACCTATGTTGGAGAAAACTGAATTTATGTTTACCTGATAATTTACTTTCTCCAAGGGTGTGTCCGGTCCACGGCCCGCCCTGGTTTTTTTAATCAGGTCTGATAATTTATTTTCTTTAACTACAGTCACCACGGTACCATATGGTTTCTCCTATGCAAATATTCCTCCTTAACGTCGGTCGAATGACTGGGGTAGGCGGAGCCTAGGAGGGATCATGTGACCAGCTTTGCTGGGCTCTTTGCCATTTCCTGTTGGGGAAGAGAATATCCCACAAGTAAGGATGACGCCGTGGACCGGACACACCGTTGGAGAAAGTAATTTATCAGGTAAACATAAATTCTGTTTTTTTAAACCTTGAAGAAGGAATAAAAGAAGTACCAGGCCTATTCCATTCCTTAGAAATCATATCAGAAATAGCATCAGGAAATGGAAAAACCTCTTGAGTAACCACAGGAGGTTTATAAACAGAATTTAAACGTTTACTAGTTTTAATATCAAGAGGACTAGTTTCCTCAATATCCAATGTAATCAACACTTCTTTTAACAAGGAACAAATATACTCCATTTTAAATAAATAAGTAGATTTGTCAGTGTCAATATCTGAGGAAGGATCTTCTGAATCAGATAGATCCTCGTCAGATGAGGATAATTCAGTATGTTGTCGGTCATTAGAAATTTCATCAACTTTATGCGAGATGGCAGACAAAGCCTTATGAATCGCATCAGCAATAAAATATTTTATATTCACAGGTATATCTTGTACATTAGATGTTGAAGGAACAACAGGCATAGTACTATTACTGATGGACACATTCTCTGCATGTAAAAGCTTATCATGACAACTATTACATACCACAGCTGGAGATATAATCTCCACAAATTTACAACAAATGCACTTAGCTTTGGTAGAACTGTTATCATGCAGCAGGGTTCCAACAGTGGTTTCTGAGACAGGATCAGATTGAGACATCTTGCAAATGTAAGAGAAAAAACAACATATAAAGCAAAATTATTAATTTCCTAATATGGCAGTTTCAGGAATGGGAAAAAAATGCGAACAGTATAGCCCTCTAACATAGAAAAAAAGAGGCACATAGGAATGGGGTTTTAAATAATTAAATTATTTGGTGCCTAGTATGACGCACAGCGTAACTGAATTTTTTTTTGGCGCTAACAACATCCGGAAATGACACACTCGCGTTGATGACGCAACCTTGTGCAAGGAACTCAGCGTCAACTAAGATGCCGGAAATTACGAATCAAGAATGACGCAATAAATTTCGGCATTTTGCGCCCTCGCAAGCCTAATTTTGCCCGCAAAATTTAAAGAGATAAACAGTCAATAGAAAAAAAGACTATACCCCAGGTAAGAAAAAATATTTTCCTAAATATGCTTTTCCCAAATATGAAACTGACAGTCTGCAAAATTAAATATACACAAACCTGACTCATGGCAAATATAAGTACAATACATATATTTAGAACTTTATATTAATACATAAAGTGCCAAACCATAGCTGAGTAATGAAAACATACTTACCGAAAGACACCCATCCACATATAGCAGATAGCCAAACCAGTACTGAAACAGTTATCAGTAGAGGTAATGGAATATGAGAGTATATTGTCGATCTGAATATATATAATTCATTAGAGATGCGTGAAACTTTGAATTGTGAATATGACGATAAAGTTTAAATTTTGTATCAATAGTATATTTCTTTAAAACAAACTTGCATTGGTGTGTATTCTTAAGAACATTATTTTCGTTTTCCATTGTATTGTGTTACAATAGTGTTTATCAAGCTTCCAAGGTGTAGGTGGATATTCACACTAATGTGTGTCTTGGCCATGTTTCATGATTTAAATAGCAAACTTTCCTGAAGTATATCAGTCTGATCCCGCCAAGTAAGGTTTAAACAACTTTTTAATTTACTTCTATTATCAGGACGTATGCTTAGGAGCCGGTGTTCTATCAAGGACTCCAATTCATCAAAAACTCCAATCTAAAGTCACTTCCGGTGATTCCATACATCTGATTGGTTTGAGTCTCAGTGAGTGACAGGATTCAAAACCAATGGGCACTGTGGTCGCCTATCTTTACTATCTATTTTGCCTTCACCTGGGGGGTTTAAGGGCAAAGCCCCCCTTGTAAACATCATTCCCCAAGGTTTACTTGGGGTGTATGTCAGAGGATCGGTGGTGCGCCCCCCAAGACAGGCAAAATAGATAGTAAAAATAGAAGAGTCACCGGAAGTGATGTCAGATTGGAGTTTGAGGAATTGGAGTTCTCGACAGAACACCGGCCCATTTCTGGAGCACTATATGGCAGCAGTTTTGCAAGAATATTATCCATTTGCAAGAGCATGTGATAGCAGCACTATGTCTTGCCATGTAGTGCTCCAGATAACTACCTAGGTATCTCTTCAACACAGAACACCCTGGGAACGAAGCAAATTTGATAATAGAAGTAAATTGAAAACATTTTTAAAATTGTATGCTCTGTCTGAATCACAAAATATAATGTTTGGGTTCCATGTTCCTTAATATGACATTAAATACTAAATAAATGTTGGATAGAATGATGCATTCAATGATGCATTCAAAGAAAAGATTAGTCTGAGAATAACATGTAGATGTATTTTCTAAAGTTTTATTAGCTGTTTAAATAGTGACAAAATAAGTGTAAAGTTCTAATGTCTAATGGGAGATGCCATGTTGTAACTTAAGTTACTTTCTCTGCTGTGGCCAATTTGGGACAATTATAAATAGGTCACTAGAGTGTGCAGCCAATGGCTGTGTGGAACATAACAGTGTTCTGCACTTGCATTTCTTTCTTCTTTTTTTTTAAAGTATTTTTTATTTTTATTAAGAAATGCGAAATATATATACAGTAAATATACATAACACAGTAATGTCAGAGAGCTATTATCAACAAAGGGTCCATTACAAGAAGCTGTTTCAGCGGACCCAGTCCATAGTTTGCAGTGACCCTAAGCCCTTTAGCTAGACAGGGTCCAGCGTCCTTAGTTAGCATCAAGGAAGAAATGTTCATGCTCAATGACAATATAAAGTTATGACAATGTAAAACAACAAGCATGTAACAAAATAATTGTGAAACACCAGAATTAGCATATGGTATACAAACATATCTCAAACAAATAGTAGGAAAGCTGTATACTTCAGTATCTTCAATCGACCAATGGTTATTGATCTAAGAGGGACTGTCGACTATCAGGGTGTCGCTGAGTGAAGAGAAGAGAAAGAGGAGGAGGGGAGAGGAATGAGAAGAAAAAAAAGGGGGGGTGTGCGGGGAAAGAGAGAAAAACAAGAGAGGAGAAAGGGGAAGCAGCCGTAGGGACATAATTGGTATGTGGCCTGTCTCTGTGATGTAAAGTATTGGTTTAGTCTGGGGTGTTACATAGCGAAGGCAGAGGGAAGCCTCACATGGGGCTATGATCCCAGATCAGAGCTTGGAGGTTTTCAGAGCTGTGTATATGGGATACATATGATTCCATTGATTTAATATATTGCAGGTTATCTACAACCTGTTCTCAGAGCGGTGAGGCTGACTGAAGCCACATTCGGGCTATGGATAGTTTGATTGCTAGAAATAGATATATGCAGAACAATTTTTGTGGGAGAGTTAAGCCTGCAGGTAGAATGTGGAATAGGCCTACACTTGGTGAGGATGGTATTTGGATGTTTTTCGTGGTGCAGTGTTGAATTGCTTTCTGCCATAGGGGACTAATTATCGGGCAAGTCCACCATATGTGTAGTGGAGTACCCAACTCATCGCAACCTCTCCAGCATTTGGGAGATTTTAAACAGACGGACAAGTGTCATGTGCCATTGTAGTAAGACTTGAGAAACAGCTCATATAGGGTGATGCAATGGACCGCTTTTTTGGATAACTGAACCACTGGATTCCCAGTGTTTTACCGGTGGAGACTTATGAAAGAGTGGAGGGTGCAAAATATCCTGGTATGAGGATGAGAGCAACTTTTTGAGGGAGATTCTTGAATCCCACCTTATTTCCCACTTAGTTCTAGGTCTCAATGGGCCCTTGTCAAAACCCCAGGACTGGAGAAAACTCTGTAATCTCCATAATTCAAAGTGTAGTAGTAAAGGCGGGTTAAACCTCTGGAGAAAGGTTTGATACATGACTAGATGGTTACCTTCATAGAGGTCTACAATATTAGTAATGCCTTAGTCAGACCAGAGTGATGGATGAGTATCTGGCAATGGGATGGAGACGGATGCGGAGCTATAGTAGACAAATTGTGGATCTTAATCTTATCCCAAAATTTCAAATTTGAAGCTATAATGGGATTTAAGAGTAGGGCTTGCGGCCTGGAGTGTTTAGGGAGCCAAATTAAATCCCCCAATGAGTACCCCGATGGAAGCAAAGCCTGCTCTATCTCTGCCCATCTACTTTACCTGAGATAGCCTAGCAGCCTCGTGGTAGTGGAGTATGTTAGGAGCTGCCGCCCCTCCGGTTAATAAAGGTTGTTGCAAGGTACTGGTAGCAATTCTAGGGACTTTATTACACCAGATGAATTTGTTGCAGTTGTTGAAATTTGCGGATCAAGGACTTAGGGATTGGGATAGGTAAGGATCTAAAAAGATAGGTAAATCTGGGGAGGAGACTCATTTTGAAGGCTGCTATTCGCCCTATCCAGGATATCGATAGATATAGAGGAGGAGAAATTCATGGTAATTATGGATGAAATGTTGTGCGACAGGTAGACACCTAGATGTTTAATGTGATGTGGACCACTGGAATTTATAAGCACTCTTGAGAGTGGAAAGGGTGTCCTCAGGTATATGGATGGCATATGCTTCTGTTTTAGATACATTAAAGGGACATGAAACCCAAAAAATCTCTTTCATGATTCAGATAGAGAATATAATTTTAAACAACTTTCTAATTTACTTCTATTATCAAATCTGTTTAATTCTCTTGGTATCATTTGTTGAAGGTGCAGCAATGCACTAATGGTTTCTAACTGAACTCATGGGTAAGCCAATCACATTCAATATATATATGCAGCCACCAATCAACAGCTAGGACCTAGGTTCTCTGCTGCTCATGAACTTGCCCAGATAAACCTTTCAGCAAATGATAACAAGAGAAGGAAGCAAATTAAATAATAGAAGTAAATTAGAAAGTTGTTTAAAATGGTATTCTCTATCTGAATCATGAAAGAAAAAAATTTGGGTTCCATGTCCCTTTAAGTTTGTAATAGCTAGCTAGTGCAAATCTCTCAAGCAGAGAGAATAGGTGGGGCTGGGGCAGGGAGGCGACGGGGTCTGAAACCAGTATTGTCAGGTCATCTGCGAACAGGGCTGTGGTTTGGGTTGTGTGATGTAGTTCTATGCCTACTATTTGGGGAGAGGCTCGAATGGCTGTAGCTAATGGTTCCATGATGAGAGTGAATATTAGGGGTGACAGAGGGCACCCCTGTCTGGTTCCATTGGTGATTGAGAAAGGGTCAGAGCAGAATCCCAGTCCTTTGACTGTTGCAGAGGGGTTAGAATACAAGGCCGCTACGGAGGTAATGAACGAGGTAGGGAAGCCGAACTGCCGCAGTACCGCAAACATATATTCCCAGTTCACCCTGTCGAAGGCCTTGCACTTGCATTTCTAACAGGAACTGAAAAGCTCACAATTTCAGAATCAAATTACAGTAAAAGGGGACAAAATAAATAACGAAAGTATATTGTAGAGTTTTTATAAATATAAAGGATTTATCATTTTATATTACCATCTCAAAGTGTTTAATATCCCTTTAAGACATGTGTACATATTTAGAAATTCTCTTCAACAAAGGATAACAAGGGAACAAATCTCAAGAAAATACAGTCCTGCCTGGTCGATGGTGTACTATAGTGTATCATATTTAGATTGTGGGACATATAGGTGGTATGTTGTCAAAAGGTCCTTTGTTTTTTATAGGTGTATTTCTTATGTATTAACTTAATGTTTGGAGTTCGAAGATCCATTGAGCTTCTTTTCTGAGGAGTGTGTTGGATTGATTCCCTCCCCTTTTATTTGGTCTCACTTTAGCTATTGCTGTAAATCTAAAGAATTTTAAATTGTTGTTGGTACAGTCTCTAAAATGTTTAGGAATTGGTAGATCTATGTTCCTCTCTTCTTCTGAATGCTCTATTGAGAGGATGTGTTCTCTGATCCTCTCCTTGACAGTTATTTCGGTCTCCCCTGTATATTGTTTTCCACATTTTTTTTTCACTCTATTAGATAGATAATGTTTTTATCCATACATCTGATAGTTTATTTTATTTTGTATTCCTTATTTGTCTGATTTGATTTGAAAGTTTTGATTTTTGCGACATATCTGCAAGCCTTGCAACAACCACACAGGTACAACGCTGGTAGTTCATCCCCAAGTACTCATTTTTCAATTTTTTTATTATTATTGTTCTTCATGGTGGGTGCGAGGATACTTTTCAGATTTTTGTTTTTTTGACGAACTTAGGGGTTTGTGGAAGATGTTGTCCTAAATGGAGATCTGTCTTTATAATTGTCCAATGTTTTTTAATTATGTTTTCTAGTTTTTTTCTGTCTTTGCTGTATTCAGTAATAAAGAGAATGAATAGTTTGTTTGTTTGTGCGTTATTTCTGTTTTTGGGTTTGTATTGTAAAATACTTTTTCTCTATAGCTGTTGTATGTTTTTCCTCTCCGTTTCTATGTGTTCCTCAGTGTAACCTCTCTCTAGGAGTTTCTCTTTGAGGACTGCGGATTGGGATAAATAGTCCGTCTCTTTTTTACAATTTCTTTTCAGTCTGAGTAATTGCCCTTTCGGGATGTTGTGTTTCCATCTGTGCAGATGGCAGCTGGTCCCGTGAATGAAATTATTGGCATCCACTTCTTTAAAATAGGTTTTGGTTGTTATCTCATTTTTTTTCTATACTTATTTCAATATCGAGATAGTGGACTTTCTCAGTACTGAATTCAGCGGTAAATTTAAGGTTGAGCGGATTGATGTTCATGTCTTGTATGCACTTAAGAAGTTTGCATTCTGGACCTTGCCGGATAAAAAAGAAGTTGTCTATATATCTTTTATAAGTTATAAAATTATTTTTGATGGGACTTGTTTCCAGAAATTATGATTCGCAAAGTCCCATGAACAGATTTGCGTAGCTAGGGACAAATTTAGTGCCCATAGCTGTTCCGCAAATCTGTTCATAGAAATTTCCTTCATACATAAAAAAGTTATGTGTAAGGATAAATTAAATCCCATCCAGTATAAAATCTTTTTGTTCTTTTTTTATACTAGGGTCATTTTTTAGATAATGGTCTATTGATTTTAGGCCATTATCATGTCTGATGCACGTGTAGAGAGATTGGACATTGCAAGTGATAAGATATAGTCTTCCTGCCATTTAAAGTTGTTTATCAGAATTAGTAGGTTAGTTGAATCTCTCAGGTAAGATGGAATGGCAATAACATATTTTTGGAGGTATTTGTCTATGTATGCCGACAAGTTAGAAGGGAATCAATGCCCGAAATGAAAGGCCTACCTGGTGGTTTTTAGGTTGATTTATGTATCTTCAGTAGGGCATATAATACTGGTATTATGGGGTAGTCTGGGAATAGGGCGTGGTATTCTTTATCATTGATCATGCCTGTGGCTCTTGCTTTGTCTAAAAGATGTTTTAGAAATATTTTATAGACTTGTGTTGGGTTACTCTTTCTCTAATAAGTGTTTTCTGTTTGAGGGTAATGTTATGTTTGATTTTATCGTTCTGTTTTATATTACTGATATAATCCAAAACTAGTTTTTCGAAGGTTTCAAACAAATTACCTTTTTCTGGTTTAGGGTAAAAATTAGAACCTTTTTTCAAACCTGAATGTATGTAACCATCTTTGTCTTGTTCGTTACTTGTGAAATAAGAATTAATAGTGATGCTTCTTTCTGTAGGTGTTTTCAGGAAATATTTCTTTAACCCCTTAACGACCAAGGACGTACGCCACACGTCCTCAAAAAAAATACACTTAATGACCGAGGACGTGTGGCGTACGTCCTTGGTCTGGAAAGCAGCTGGAAGCGATCCTGCTCACTTCCAGTTGCTTTCCGGTTATTGCAGTGATGCTTCGATATCGAGGCATCCTGCAATAACCTTTTTTAGCAATCCGGTGCAGAGAGAGGCACTCTGTGGCCCTCTCTGCACCGGACATCACCGGCTAAATCCGTTGGTGGGTGGGAGCCGGTTCGGGAGGCGGGTGGCGGCCATCGATGGCCCTGATGATCTGTAGGGGGGCGGGATCGTGGGCGGGGGTGATCAGAGGCACGCACGGGCGCGCGCACGTGCACGGGAGGGCGGGGGCGGGCGCGTGCACGGGGAGGGAGCGGGTGGGAACCGCTACACTACAGAAAAATTATGTTTGAAAAGTTGTAAAAAAATAGTTTGATTTATGTAAAAATACATTAGCCAGGGGGTGGGGGATTGGTCTGTGGGGGGGGGGGGAGAGCTACACTACAGAAAAACAGGCAAAAAAAATAAAAAAAAACATTTTTTTTTGCAAACTGGGTACTGGCAGACAGCTGCCAGTACCCAAGATGGCCCCCAATAAGGCAGAGGGGGAGGTTAGAGAGCTGTTTTGGGGGGGATCAGGGAGGTTGGGGGCTAAGGGGGGGATCCTACAAAGTAGCATATGTAAATATGCTAAATATGTATTTTATTTATTTTTTTTAAAAACTTTTATTTTACTACTGGCAGACTTTCTGCCAGTACTTAAGATGGCGGGGACAGTTGTGGGGTAGGGGAGGGAAGGGAGCTGTTTGGGAGGGATCAGGGGGTCTGATGTGTCAGGTGGGAGGCTGATCTCTACACTAAAGCTAAAATTAAGCCTGCAAGCTCCCTACAAACTACCTAATTAACCCCTTCACTGCTAGCCATAATACACGTGTGATGCGCAGCAGCACTTAGCGGCCTTTTAATTACCAAAAAGCAACGCCAAAGTCATATATGTCTGCTATTTCTGAACAAAGGGGATCCCAGAGAAGCATTTACAACCATTTGTGCCATAATTGCACATGCTGTTTGTAAATAATTTCAGTGAGAAACCTAAAATTGTGAAAAAGTTTGCGTTTTTTTTTATTTGATTGCATTTGGCGGTGAAATGGTGGCATGAAAATATACCAAAATGGGCCTAGATCAATACTTGGGGTTGTCTACTACACTACACTGAAGCTAAAATTAACCCTAGAAGCTCCTTCCATGCTCCCTAATTAACTCCTTCACTGCTGGGCATAATACACGTGTGGTGCGCAGTCGCATTTAGCAGCCTTCTAATTAGTAAAAAGCAAAACCAAAGCCATATATGTCTGCTATTTATGAACAAAGGGGATCCCAGAGAAGCATTTACAACCATGTATGCTATAATTGCATAAGTTTTTTGTAAATAATTTCAGTGAGAAACCTAAAGTTTGTCAAAAAAAATTGTGAAAAAGTGAACAATTTTTTTTTATTGGATCGCATTTGGCGGTGAAATGGTGGCATGAAATATACCAAAATGGGCCTAGATCAATACTTTGGGATGTCTTCTAAAAAAAATATATTCATGTCAATGGATATTTAGGGAATCCTGAGAGATATCAGTGTCCCAATGTAACTATTGCTAATTTTGAAAAAAAGTGGTTTGTAAATAGCAAAGTGCTACTTGTATTTATGGCCCTATAACTTGCAAAAAAAGCAAAGAACATGTAAACATTGGGTATTTCTCAACTCGGGACAAAATTTAGAAACTATTTAGCATATGGTTTTTTTGGTGGTTGTAGATGTATAACAGATTTTGGGGGTCAAAGTTAGAAAAAGTGTGTTTTTTTCCATTTTTTCCTCATATTTTATAATTTTTTTATAGTAAATTATAAGATATGATGAAAATAATGGTATATTTTGAAAGTCCATTTAATGGCGAGAAAAACGGTATATAATATGTGTGGGTACATTAAATGAGTAAGGGGAAAATTACAGCTAAACACAAACACCGCAGAAATGTAAAAATAGCCTTGGTCCCAAACGGACAGAAAATGGAAAAGTGCTGTGGTCATTAAGGGGTTAAGGTTAAATTCCTTATGAATTTGTGAGCATCGACATATGTGTTGAATTTATTACGTTTTCTGGTGGGTGCAAATGACAGTCATTTGTTAAGGATTTCTATGCTATTTTCTTCCAACTTAACATTACTTAGGTTATAAATCCCATTAGATTTTATTGCATCCTTTTAATTCTTTGATTTTGTGTTTGTTGCATGTCTGTTCTTTCTCTGTAGACCTCTTCCTCTCTTTCCTCTTCTTCTGAAGAGTTTCTTTTTCTTCTTGTGCTCTGTCTTTGGTTGCCTATCCCTAAAAAATGACTCTCATTCATGTTGGTTAATACTGACTGATGAAGCTTCTTCTTCTGGAGTATTTATGCCGATATCTCCTTTATTACGTTTGGAATCTGTAGTATGTTGGCACCTTCCATACTTCTCTAGACGTTCTGTAATCCCCTTGATAGTTTCTATTGTAGTATCTGGATTTATTATGGTTGAAGGATTAATATTGTCTGTGGTCTCTATTGTTGTAGTTATTATAATTGTAGTTGTTAGGATGTACATTGTAGTTGTTAGGATGGTTATAGTAATTGTTAGGATACATCCTCTCAAAATACCATTCAAAAGAAGAGAGGAACATAGATCTACCAGTTCCTAAACATTTTAGAGAATGTACCAACAATAATTTATAATTCTTTAGATTTACAGCAATAACTAAAGTGAGACCAAATAAAAGAGAAGGGAATCAATCTAACACACTCCTCAGAAAAGAAGCTCAATGGATCTTCGAACTCCAAACATTAAGACTCAAAGGTCTAAATATAGACTATAGTCTCAATTGCTTCCTTAATACATAAGAGATACACCTATAAAAACAAAGGAACTTCTGACAACATATATTTAGATTGCGGGACATATAGGTGGTTTGTGTTAAAATTATAACACACTATAGTACACCATCGACCAGGCTTGAATGTATTTTCCTGAAATTTGTACAAACTGAATCTCTGAATATATAAAAAATGTGGGAATAAAGTATATATTTTGAAATACTGTCACATTCCAATAAGGTGAAAAAATCATAAGTGCAAAAGCCTATGTTGCATAAATTAACAACTGTGACCGCATAATTCCTCATCAAATATACATCTTTTATACAACCCTATGTATTAATAGATATAGGGCTTACATAACCTCTTTCTACCATTCGGTATTGGCTACCCAGCGCTCCATTTCCACTTCTACTACTCCCCTGAATACACCCCCTGGAAGCTCTGAGGAAGCTTCCATTCGGTTAAGACAGCATATACCCATCAGCGCAGAAAATATATATTGTTTCGTAAACATGGATGATTAACTGACAAACACTTAAAACATTTACATTTTTGATCATTTATGCTTATCACACTAAATTACACACAAAAAACAATATTCTCCAACTCGCCAACTTGCTTCCACTTCTAAAATAGAACAAAAACACTAAATTTCCTCTTTGATTCTATCTATAGTGTAAACCAGTTATGTGAAATTTAGTCCTGAATCTGCATATTTTCTTCCTCTTTTTAAACAGCTAATGGAAAATATGATGCAACTGCTGAACATGAATGTATATTTTTATGATAGAGGAATAAGAATTGGGTGCAGTCTCACAATATACAGGGGCCTATCATTAGATGTGGAAATGATAAGTATCCTGAGAGATACATAGAGTAGAAAAAATAGATATGTAAGTGTGCAAGACTGTGCTACATAAATTAACCCTTGTCCATTAAAAGCTAATGCAGGAATATACTTTACAAAGAGCTCTCTCCCACAGCGAGGTTGATTTTTCTCTCTTTCCCCCCTTATATTAAATAGACAACAAACTGGACTGGGTACACATCCATTTGTCACTGCAAAACTCACAGCCATTGTACCCACAGCACACACAGGCAGCTACACAGCCTTCAGTGACACAGGCAGTTAAGTTTTATGTCTAGAGAAATTAGAAATTGCTTATGTCACTGAGGGTTGTGGTGTCTGAGTGCTAGTGAGTACCCAGGGCTGGGAATTTTGCAGTAGTACATTTCTGTATTTTGTATGTATATTACCAGATGCGGTAACTAACCTTTCCATTTTTGCTTTTAAATCTTAGCTGAGAGCTTGTAAGTGAGTGCTGGGTTTTCTCTGTGTGTTGTATTAATTTATTTTGTAAATTTTCCCTATGGTACTTGCACCCAGACCTGTCTGGGGTTAACTGCTTGTGGCTCTGGGGACAGCACAGCTTCCTGTGAGTGCCAGTGGCACCCAGGGCTGAGCATGTTGCAGGGTCATAGGATGTGTACCCGGTCCGGTATGAGAGTGCAGTTCCCTTCCGTGTTTTGTATATGTCTAGGGTGGTTACATATTCCTGTGCACCCTTCCCTTGTTTTCAGTTTGTTTGGATTTGAAAGCTTGCATTGTGTGGCTGTTTTAGGGTCCCAGGTGTTGGAAAGGACCTTGACGAGGTACCTGGGCTTGTCCCATTTGGCCAGATGCGGTAACTAACCTTTCCATTTTTGCTTTTAAATCTTAGCTGAGAGCTTGTAAGTGAGTGCTGGGTTTTCTCTGTGTGTTGTATTAATTTATTTTGTAAATTTTCCCTATGGTACTTGCACCCAGACCTGTCTGGGGTTAACTGCTTGTGGCTCTGGGGACAGCACAGCTTCCTGTGAGTGCCAGTGGCACCCAGGGCTGAGCATGTTGCAGGGTCATAGGATGTGTACCCGGTCCGGTATGAGAGTGCAGTTCCCTTCCGTGTTTTGTATATGTCTAGGGTGGTTACATATTCCTGTGCACCCTTCCCTTGTTTTCAGTTTGTTTGGATTTGAAAGCTTGCATTGTGTGGCTGTTTTAGGGTCCCAGGTGTTGGAAAGGACCTGACGAGGTACCTGGGCTTGTCCCATTTGGCCAGATGCGGTAACTAACCTTTCCATTTTTGCTTTTAAATCTTAGCTGAGAGCTTGTAAGTGAGTGCTGGGTTTTCTCTGTGTGTTGTATTAATTTATTTTGTAAATTTTCCCTATGGTACTTGCACCCAGACCTGTCTGGGGTTAACTGCTTGTGGCTCTGGGGACAGCACAGCTTCCTGTGAGTGCCAGTGGCACCCAGGGCTGAGCATGTTGCAGGGTCATAGGATGTGTACCCGGTCCGGTATGAGAGTGCAGTTCCCTTCCGTGTTTTGTATATGTCTAGGGTGGTTACATATTCCTGTGCACCCTTCCCTTGTTTTCAGTTTGTTTGGATTTGAAAGCTTGCATTGTGTGGCTGTTTTAGGGTCCCAGGTGTTGGAAAGGACCTTGACGAGGTACCTGGGCTTGTCCCATTTGGCCAGATGCGGTAACTAACCTTTCCATTTTTGCTTTTAAATCTTAGCTGAGAGCTTGTAAGTGAGTGCTGGGTTTTCTCTGTGTGTTGTATTAATTTATTTTGTAAATTTTCCCTATGGTACTTGCACCCAGACCTGTCTGGGGTTAACTGCTTGTGGCTCTGGGGACAGCACAGCTTCCTGTGAGTGCCAGTGGCACCCAGGGCTGAGCATGTTGCAGGGTCATAGGATGTGTACCCGGTCCGGTATGAGAGTGCAGTTCCCTTCCGTGTTTTGTATATGTCTAGGGTGGTTACATATTCCTGTGCACCCTTCCCTTGTTTTCAGTTTGTTTGGATTTGAAAGCTTGCATTGTGTGGCTGTTTTAGGGTCCCAGGTGTTGGAAAGGACCTTGACGAGGTACCTGGGCTTGTCCCATTTGGCCAGATGCGGTAACTAACCTTTCCATTTTTGCTTTTAAATCTTAGCTGAGAGCTTGTAAGTGAGTGCTGGGTTTTCTCTGTGTGTTGTATTAATTTATTTTGTAAATTTTCCCTATGGTACTTGCACCCAGACCTGTCTGGGGTTAACTGCTTGTGGCTCTGGGGACAGCACAGCTTCCTGTGAGTGCCAGTGGCACCCAGGGCTGAGCATGTTGCAGGGTCATAGGATGTGTACCCGGTCCGGTATGAGAGTGCAGTTCCCTTCCGTGTTTTATATATATATATATATATATATATATATATATATATACATACAGTATATATATATAAAATCCCTCTGAAGTGCACTCTCACTCCACAACAAACAACTTGAGGGTGCATGGGGAATTTGGCTAATCAACAATACAGAGGACCCAGGACTCTTAAGGCTGTGACACACTGCAAGCGGAGCGGTGCGCAGCGTGTAGATGCAGCTGTGCGCGCTCAGTGTGTCCTGCCTTTTCATCTCTGAGCACTCTGCTGCGTCAGGTCGCGTAGCTGAGCGCTCAGAGATGAAATAATTGAACTTCAGAAGTGATGCGATGCGGTGCGAAGCAGCTGCTTCGCCTCACGCCGCATCGCTTGCAGTGTGTCACAGCCTTTATCTTTTGTTCACTTGTGATGTTTCAGGGTGAAACCTTCCACTTCCTCAGACAATTTACCATGTGAAAATTCAGTACTTATACATCCATAACCCCACCCACAATACATGTGTTAAACAATCACATTTGTCGTATATCTATCATATCCCATGTGTGTATAAACATGTATGGCAATAACTGTGTGATACAATAATTACTTATATTATCCATAAACTTTATCATATACATTACTTTGAACCTTTACTACATAAGGGTACATTATATATATATATATATATATATATATATATATATATATATATATATATATATATATATATATATATATATATATATATATATATATATATATATATATATATATAGAAAGAAAAAGCAGACTTGCACTCACTGGTCTTTTTTGTGAAATAATTTACTGCAAAAAATGTGACGTTTCGAGGACAAAAATCCCCTTCCTCAGACAATGTGTTTAACAAACAAGAGTGACTTTATACAATGTATAACTGAAACCCCTCCCCTCAATTAGACAAAAAACCGCCAAATTGTAACCATGGTGACCACTGAGTCACATTTATACACAACAAATATTTACCGAATAGGTTAAGTGTTATCATATCACCATATATACATGTACATAAATGAGCCATCCTGGCTCAACCAAAACTGTGACAGCCCAGGTGCACTTATAATAACTGTGATGCAATGAAAACAAGCATAAAAAGCAGACAGATCACTCAGTGAGTTTTGCTGAGAGATAACGTTCATTCATACCTACATTCTTAAAATACTCAATAGGGACTAACATTTATTCTCAAGAGCTGCCAGATCGCCAATGTATAACTCACCCGAGAAGAGACATGACCCTCAGACTCAGGAGCCGTTCACGGTCGCACCGGCAAACAACGCCGGATAGAGAACCCGGAACTCAGTCTCACGTAGGACTCTCACGTGTGGGGGGCAAACAGCCAATCACCGGGGTTGTTTACCGTTGCCACGGCGACCAGAAGCCACAAGGCGCACGTAAACAATACAGCCCTAAGGCACAAGCTGATACGGCAAAGACAAATAAGACAAAAACAATAGAGTAATAGTTACACACAACCCCTTAAGATGTAACAGAGAGGAGCACATACAGGGGATCCAACGATCAGAGATACACAATCAGATGTTAATCTGTATCACCACGGACAAAAACTCGTTATGACCTCAAATTAATAGAAAAATCTATCAGCCAAACACATTCTCCAATTTAAAGTAAAAGAGTATGAAGTAGGAAATATAAACCGTTGTGATTACACCATTAACCGTAATGTGCCATAGTGTGCCATAGACCCCATGCATTACTATAATAGCCCTAGATTACAAAGAAAAGAAAATTAACATAGATCAAAGCCCACATCACCACTACAAGTGTAAAGAGAAAAATGAAATAAAATAAAATAAACTAAAATATACTAAAATAAATAAAAAATATAAAAATAAATATAAAAATAAATATAAATATAAAAATAAAAATAAAAATTAAAAATTAAATTTAAAATTAAAATATAGAAAATAAAAAATAAAGAATATCCAATAAAATATAAAATAAAATAAAATAAAATGAAAGAAAGATAAAAAAGGGGAAATTACAGAAAATGTGATAAAAAGGGGGGGGTGGAAAACCAAAAAACAGAAGGGGAAAAACCAAAAAAGAGAAAGAGAAGACAAAAGAGTGAAATGAAGAACATAAATGAGTGTTGCTGGATGGTACGTGGACTCTCCCAAACAAATCTTAGTTAGTGGCACAGTCTATGGAAAAACTTTTCAGACTGTAAAGAATTATTCAAAAAATTATAAAAAAATTATAAAAAAATTATAAAAAACAGTGCCAATCAAACATAACGTTCAGTCCCTGTGGATGGAGAGTGTTTAATCGAAAGATCCACTTGGCCTCAATTTGTAGAAGAAGTGTGTCCCTGTCCCCCCCTCGCCTCAGTGGGGGGACATGGTCTATTAGTGTAAATCTTAGATCCTGGAGGGCATGGCCTTTTTCCACGAAGTGTCTAGCCACTGGCTGGTCACTCGAACCCTTTTTGAGGGCCGCCCTGATTGACGACCTATGGTTGGCAAAACGAGTTCTGGCATCGTCTGTGGTTTTACCCACATAGAAACGCCCACAGCTGCAGTTCAGTAGATAAACCACATGCGTAGTGGTACATGTCAATACATGTCTGATTTTGTATCTCTGGTTCCGGTGTGGATGGCCAAATGTGGCCCCTGGGATCATAGAATGGCATGTCGTGCATCCCAAGCACCTATAACACCCTGGTTTCTTTTTCTGTGACAGCCATGTTTCATGGGTATAGCAGTGAATCGGATCAGTTAGCATCAGGAGATCTTTGAGGTTCTTATTGCGTTTGTACCCCACCCTAGGGTTATGCCAATTGTTGAATGGAAGTGATGGGTCACCCTGCACAATGTGCCAATGTTCTCTTAATGACTTTCCCAAAGATCTAGTGAAGGGACTATATACAGTTGTGAACGTCATTCTCTTCTCATCATTGTTCCTAGATGTAGTTAGGGTTTTATCATCATTTTCAGCTTGTATTCTACTCTGATAGACCAGACGAGGATTGTATCCTCTCTGTGTGAAACGTTGTTGCATTTCTTCAAGTTGCTGGTCTCTTCTAGCCTTATCGCTATTATTCCTAATCGTCCGGAGGAGTTGGGCTTTCGGAATTGCTTTAAGGAGTGCTGCTGGATGATTACTGGTAGCGTGCAGAATTGAGTTTCTGTCGGTCGATTTCCTGAATAGTGAAGTCCCCAGTAAGCCATTGTCTGTTTTGAAGATATTCAGGTCTAGGAATTCAATATTTGACATATCGTGCTTCAACTTGAATTTAACTGGATTATCAAGAGAGTTCAGCTGTGAAAACCATGCTTCAAGGTCAGAGGCTGTGCCACTCCAGACAATAAACAGGTCGTCAATGTACCTTTTATAAAATAGTACTTCGGACTTATGATAGATTCCCATCACTATTGTTTCGTAATGCTCCATATAGATGTTCGCTAGTGAGGGGGCCACATTTGACCCCATGGCCGTGCCAGAAATTTGTTGGTGGAACTTTCCCTCAAACCTAAAATAGTTAAGCCGCAGACTCAGATCTAGCAGTCTAATTAGGAAGTCCCTCGGAGGGCCCACATACGGATATCTATCCAAAGCGTCAGACACTAATTGCTTCCCTGCCTCATGCGGGATGATAGTGTAGAGACTATTGACGTCAGCCGTTACCAGGATGTATGGCTCTTGGAACGTAATAGTTCTTATCTCTTCAATGAGTTGTGTGGAATCCCTAAGGTAGGACCTCATATTCTTCACTAGTGGTTGTAAAAAGAAGTCCACAAAAATGGCTAGCCTTGAAGTGATGGAATTGCGGGCCGAGACGATAGGCCTACCAGGAGGCCTTTCCAAGTCTTTATGGATCTTGGGGAGTGTGTATAAAATTGGGCACACTGGATGCTTGATCCTCAAGAACCCCACTATGTCCTCATCTATCCATCCATCATGGAATCCTTCTTGCACAACCTGGTCAATGAGTATTTGAAATTGCTTAGTAGGATCCATACTTAGTGCTTTGTAGGTGTCAGTATCACTAAGTTGGTGCTTAATCTCCTCACTGTAGTACTTGTAATTTAGTACCACCACTGCTCCACCCTTGTCCGCAGTACGGATAACAATTTCCGGATCTTTAGAAAGTGTAGAAATTGCTTCTCTTTCTTGTGCGGATAAGTTATTATGAAATCTGTTAGATCCGTACTTTTCCAAATCCTGCGAAACCAATCTCATATAGGTTTTGATGCTCGCATTGTTGCTTGAAGGGTCAAAGGAGCTCCTAGTTTTAAATATTTGTTGGTTTCCGTCGGTAGAGTAATCTTTAAAAAATTCTTTCAGTCTCAGTGACCTTTGGAATTTTTGGCAATCAATATACGTAGTGAAGTCATCGCCTTTATCTGATGGCACAAAACTTAAGCCTCTACTCAAGATATTTCTCTCCGCCAGCGAGAGGACTCTATCACTGATATTTACTACCAAGTCCTCCCCGGAGCTGGCAGTGGTTATTGCCTGGGTGGCAGTGGTGGCTTTTTCCCTCCAGCCGCCCCTCCGAATGTGCGGCCTCTTCCTCGTTTTTGTTGGCCGGCTCGGGTAGTGACCCCTTGAAAAACCTGGTGGCTAGAAGTTTGACCATCGGTTGTTTCTCTCTGGCCTTGTGTAGCTTCTGAATCAGATCCAGAGCTACTGTCGACTGTTTGTAGTGACTGTTTTGTGTGGAACCTCTGTCTCCTACGGCGCTGTGGGAAGGGTCTTCTATTGTCACTGCCATTCAACCACCTATACACCATTTTTTCTTTATGATCTTCAGTGACCGTTTGCAATTTTCTGTTTTTAAATTGCACCAGGGTGTCTTTGTACTCTTTAATTTGAGAGGCTAACTTGTCCAGCCACTGTTCTGCGGGATCCTCAGTCATAATGGGTACCTTTTCTCTCTCACATTCCAAAATCTCCACTTTGATCCTATCGAGTTGATTCCTGACCTCCTCTGTAACCAGAAGAATAAGGTCTAGGGAGCATTTATTGAGTATAGCGCACCAGCGCTTACAAAACTCTGGGTTATTGCGTCCAATTGTAGGTTGGTTGCGAATTCGAAAGCCCCTTGGAATCATGCGTCTTCTGTAGTATTCGGACAGGTAAACCCCATGAAGGCGTAGGTCAGCTTCCTTCTTTTTTAGTTTCAGTATTGTCAGGTAGATAGCTTGTGCTGTATTGCCACTAGTGGTCTCATCTTCAGGGTTAAACAGAATTCTAGCAGCGTCATCCTCAGTAAAGGTGAGAGTCTGTATGTTTTCCACATCTGCATCCATTGTGGAATCTCACAGTCTAAAGGTGGTGCAAGTGGTCAATGTGAGTGGATTAAAACAAAGTCTAATTTAGGAGCGGTCTATTCCTTGTGGGTGCAACAACAAAATAGTATAACAGTAGCAGGGATGTGCACTCTCACTTAATAGCAGCTGCCAGGGTGCTAGTAAAGATCCATATAGAAAGAAAAAGCAGACTTGCACTCACTGGTCTTTTTTGTGAAATAATTTACTGCAAAAAATGTGACGTTTCGAGGACAAAAATCCCCTTCCTCAGACAATGTGTTTAACAAACAAGAGTGACTTTATACAATGTATAACTGAAACCCCTCCCCTCAATTAGACAAAAAACCGCCAAATTGTAACCATGGTGACCACTGAGTCACATTTATACACAACAAATATTTACCGAATAGGTTAAGTGTTATCATATCACCATATATACATGTACATAAATGAGCCATCCTGGCTCAACCAAAACTGTGACAGCCCAGGTGCACTTATAATAACTGTGATGCAATGAAAACAAGCATAAAAAGCAGACAGATCACTCAGTGAGTTTTGCTGAGAGATAACGTTCATTTTTTATTTTCTATATTTTAATTTTAAATTTAATTTTTAATTTTTATTTTTATTTTTATATTTATATTTATTTTTATATTTATTTTTATTTTTATATTTTTTATTTATTTTAGTATATTTTAGTTTATTTTATTTTATTTCATTTTTCTCTTTACACTTGTAGTGGTGATGTGGGCTTTGATCTATGTTAATTTTCTTTTCTTTGTAATCTAGGGCTATTATAGTAATGCATGGGGTCTATGGCACACTATGGCACATTACGGTTAATGGTGTAATCACAATGGTTTATATTTCCTACTTCATACTCTTTTACTTTAAATTGGAGAATGTGTTTGGCTGATAGATTTTTCTATTAATTTGAGGTCATAACGAGTTTTTGTCCGTGGTGATACAGATTAACATCTGATTGTGTATCTCTGATCGTTGGATCCCCTGTATGTGCTCCTCTCTGTTACATCTTAAGGGGTTGTGTGTAACTATTACTCTATTGTTTTTGTCTTATTTGTCTTTGCCGTATCAGCTTGTGCCTTAGGGCTGTATTGTTTACGTGCGCCTTGTGGCTTCTGGTCGCCGTGGCAACGGTAAACAACCCCGGTGATTGGCTGTTTGCCCCCCACACGTGAGAGTCCTACGTGAGACTGAGTTCCGGGTTCTCTATCCGGCGTTGTTTGCCGGTGCGACCGTGAACGGCTCCTGAGTCTGAGGGTCATGTCTCTTCTCGGGTGAGTTATACATTGGCGATCTGGCAGCTCTTGAGAATAAATGTTAGTCCCTATTGAGTATTTTAAGAATGTAGGTATGAATGAACGTTATCTCTCAGCAAAACTCACTGAGTGATCTGTCTGCTTTTTATGCTTGTTTTCATTGCATCACAGTTATTATAAGTGCACCTGGGCTGTCACAGTTTTGGTTGAGCCAGGATGGCTCATTTATGTACATGTATATATGGTGATATGATAACACTTAACCTATTCGGTAAATATTTGTTGTGTATAAATGTGACTCAGTGGTCACCATGGTTACAATTTGGCGGTTTTTTGTCTAATTGAGGGGAGGGGTTTCAGTTATACATTGTATAAAGTCACTCTTGTTTGTTAAACACATTGTCTGAGGAAGGGGATTTTTGTCCTCGAAACGTCACATTTTTTGCAGTAAATTATTTCACAAAAAAGACCAGTGAGTGCAAGTCTGCTTTTTCTTTCTATATGGATCTTTACTAGCACCCTGGCAGCTGCTATTAAGTGAGAGTGCACATCCCTGCTACTGTTATATATATATATATATATATATATATACAGTATATATATATATATATATATATATATATATATATATAATCACTTTAAGTATGATATGTTTTGATTAACATACATTCCATGGCCACAAAATAGCTCAGTGACACATTGCAGACACTGCAGGTTCAGGGCTAGATCCCCTGATTTTGTTACATCTTTAGTGAATATTGCACTGTAAGATTTTTTTATACATATGCTTATTTTTACATCTGCTTTTTTTTACACATATCTTGTGAACATGTATACAACTTATGTTCCCTTTAATCATAAAGGTTAGTTTTATGATCTCCTCTTACAATAATTCATCAGCCTTCACTGTGGCTTTATTGGTTATAGTGGTTATTATTCTATCGTCCCCCCATATATGTATTCCCGTATCTATAGCAACATAGTCTTGTGAGGTGTTATTTATATATGGGATACCCAATTTGACATTATATAATTGTATGGCAGATTACAGTCAGCTAGTCTGGTTGTAAGCCCCATGATCAGCTGTGTTTACCAACACAAGCGTCGTCATCTGTTAGACGCTTGGTGATTGGCTATCCTAAGAGGCATCATAGCCAAGTGTGGTATGGTGGTATGGTTACGTTGTTAAGCCCTGCCCCCTTTTAGTCCGCGTTCTGTGTTATAAGCAGACATCCCTACGGCAAACTATTTTGAGGTACGATTGTGCCCTATTCTGATGAATAAGTTAGTCCATCACACTGGTCTTTGAATAATAAACCCAATATGAGCATACATATGGGTAACACAGGCACACATTTAAACCACGCATGGTATATATATATATATATATATATATATATATGTGTGTTCATGAATAGTTGTGCACACACTAATATGACTATGTTGTATTTTCTGCTTTTTAACCCTATGAATATTAGATGGAATCGAATTGTTATGGCACTATACACTGTAATGAACACGCTATGCTGATGAATATGTTATTGTTGATTAATATGATTGGTGGAGCACTGTGGGGAGGGGCTTTTGAATGTCTTTATATTGTCTCATTGTTCACTGAATTTTTTGTCTGAGGAAGGGGTGAAAACCTCAAAACATCACATAGTAAAGTTTGGTATATATTTATAAATCCAGAGAGTGCATTTTCTTTATATATATATATATATATATATATATATATATATATATATATATATATATATATATATATATATATACATACATATATATATATACACATACATACACATATACATATATATATATATATATACACACACACACACACACACATACATACACACACACACATACATACATACACAAAAACACAGAAGGCACAAAACTTGCAGCCCTGGAAACTCACACAGCTTTCAGTTAACCCCAGTCACACTTGGGTGCAAAGCCCAAAGGGAAAGTTACAAAACCAAAACTATTAACACAAAACTTACAAAGTTTGGCACTCTCTTGCAAGCACACATCTAGATTAAAAGCAGAGAGTCAAAGCATTTGGTCCAATGTTGCTAGGCCCAGGACCATGCCAAGGAAATTTGGCCAAATGGTGTAACTAACACTTACATTTTGCTTTTAATCTGTATGCTTGCAAGAGTGCCAGAGATTATGTGTAATTAGATAGATAGACAGACAGACAGATAGATTGATAAATTATTATCCACTTCATTTCCTCAGTTTGTAGTTTTTGGACAATATTTTTTTGCATAGCTTGTGTGTCTAATGTCTAACTTATGTTGCAATGATTAACCATTATAACCTTCCATCTTTTCACTTCCTTTTTTTTTTTTACTGCAATTGAAATAGCTGTAATTGCGAACAGTTTCTCTTTGCCTTAGAAATGTTGCAATGCCCCCCCCCCCCCACAGTACTGAAGCACAGTATCCCTAGACAACTATTTACTACGATCACACAGAAGTAAAAAATAAATAATGAATATATTAATCTTCCCTGACCCTAAAATTCACTGGTGAAAGTTAAGTGGTATTACATTATCTTTGGACCATTTAATTTAAAAATGTCTTAATTACATACTCTATCTGAATCATTAACGTTTGACTTTGACCAGCAGCACAAAAGACCTTTCTATATTGGATTTATAACTTTCATATAGGAGTTATACATACATACATCCACCCATACAATGCAATATCCATTTCATGAATTATTTGTATCTTTTTCCTACAGTACTTCAAAAATATCCTGGCAATTTATTAAGTCTTCACAATCTAGGTACGGCGAACATAGCGTAGATGTTCCTGTAAATTATCAAACCAAAATAAAGAAGTATACAAAAAATATGCAGTACATACATTATCTATTACAGGAAAATTGTCACACAGCAACATTTTAGTTTATTTTTAAACCGTAAAAAAAAAAAAGTTTATTGTATTTGGTAAAAATAGACAAACCCCCCCCCCCAAAAAAAAACTGCACAAAATCAAGCACACACACTTTTCTTAGTCTGCTTTTAAAAAAAAAGAACTTAGTTTAGTGACTGTTATTTAATATATTTTTTTTAAGACTCTTATTTCATGTTGCCAAATTATTCAGTATGTTTACATTTGCATTACTATCCACACTTCCTAGTTTACAGTAAGTAAATCTAACAGTGAGCTTATTGTGGATATAGTATGGTTAACCTTTACATATAAACAGCCCAGTAGCTCCAGGTATGGCATTCTGCACTAAGCAAACACAATCATCTATTAAATATAAAACAAGATTTTTTTGTGGTTACTTTCCTACAAATATAAATTTAATTTAGGTAAAAATGCATCCACTTTCAACTGACTATCTCCATGTTTCTCTATATAGTAGTTTACTCAGCTTGAAACTATAGGATTGTAATCGCTCTTCATTAAAGCACCATGAAAGTGCAACAACAAAATACTCTAATTTCTTAAAGCATTTTAATATTATTGTGTTGCATATAACTTTTTATTTAACCCCTGCAACTGGACTAAACAGATAGTTAAAATTAGCTCCAGAGCACCAATGCACTACTGAACACTAGTGATGTAGCGAACCTAAAAAATTGGGTTCACGAACGGTGACGCGAACTTCCACAAAAGTTTGCGAACGGGCGAACCCCCATAGACTTCAATAGGCAGGCGAATTTTAAAACCCACAGGGACTCTTTCTGGCCACAATAGTGATGGAAAAGTTGTTTCAAGGGCACTAACACCTGGACTGTGGCATGCCGGAGGGGGATCCATGGCAAAACTCCCATGGAAAATTACATAGTTGATGCAGAGTCTGGTTTTAATCCATAAAGGGCATAAATCACCTAACATTCCTAAATTGTTTGGAATAACGTGCTTTAAAACATCAGGTATGATGTTGTATCGATCAGGTAGTGTAAGGGTTACGCCGCTTCACAGTGCGCAGTGTAGGTGATATACCTGCCCTGACCATGCTTTGCAGACCAGGTATCAGTGGTCAGATGGACCCTTGCCCCAACACTGTGTGCCAGACATGCCATTATAGCAGACTTATATGGCTTTGGCGTTGCTTTTTGGTAATTAGAAGGCTGCTAAATGCCACTGCGCACCACACGTGTTTTATGCCCAGCAGTGAAGGGGTTAATTAGGGAGCATGTAGGGAGCTTGTAGAGTTAATTTTAGCTTAAGTGTAGTGTAGTAGACAACCCAAAGTATTGATCTAGGCCCATTTTTTTATATTTCATGCCACCATTTCACCGCCAAATGCGATCAAATAAAAACAAAATTGTTCACTTTTTCACAAACTTTAGGTTTCTCACAGAAATTATTTACAAACAACTTATGCAATTATAGCATAAATGGTTGTAAATGCTTCTCTGGGATCCCCTTTGTTCAGAAATAGCAGACTTATATGGCTTTGGCGTTGCTTTTTGGTAATTAGAAGGCTGCTAAATGCCACTGCGCACCACACGTGTTTTATGCCCAGCAGTGAAGGGGTTAATTAGGGAGCATGTAGGGAGCTTGTAGAGTTAATTTTAGCTTCAGTGTAGTGTAGTAGACAACCCAAAGTATTGATCTAGGCCCATTTTGGTATATTTCATGCCACCATTTCACCGCCAATTGCGATCAAATTTAAAAAAAACTTAAATTTTTTCGCAATTTTAGGTTTCTCACTGAAATTATTTACAAACAGCTTGTGCAATTATGGCATAAATGGTTGTAAATGCTTCTCTGGGATCCCCTATGTTCAGAAATAGCAGACATATATGACTTTGGCGTTGCTTTCTGGTAATTAGAAGGCCGCTAAATGCTGCTGCGCATCACACGTGTATTATGGCTAGCAGTGAAGGGGTTAATTAGGTAGTTTGTAGGGAGCTTGCAGGGTTAATTTTAGCTTTAGTGTAGAGATCAGCCTCCCACCTGACACATCAGACCCCCTGATCCCTCCCAAACAGTTCCCTTCCCTCCCCCACTCCACAATTGTCCCCGCCATCTTAAGTACTGGCAGAAAGTCTGCCAGTACTAAAATAAAAGGTTTTTAAAAAAATTTAAATTTTTTTGCATATTTACATATGCTGTGGTGTAGTATCCCCCCTTAGCCCCCAACCTCCCTGATCCCCCCCAAAACAGCTCTCTAACCCTAACCATCTGCCTTATTGGCGGCCATCTTGGGTACTGGCAGCTGTCTGCTATTATTTCACAGTCAAAAAAGTGTTGTTTTTTTTAAATTTACACTACTGTTACACCAGATATGAGTGGTGGCACTGAGCAAGTGGGCACAGTATACGCTGTGAGCCTGACACACACGCTGGCAGGCAGGCAACTGCAATTAGATTACACAGGAAAAAAAAAAAGCAGACTGATGTTCTAGCCCTAAAAAGGGCTTTTTGGGGTGCTGTCCTTACAGCAGAGATCAGATGAGTCCTTCAGGACTGTAGTGGACACTGAATACACTAGCCTAGCTATCGATTTCCCTATTAAATCAGCAGCAGCTACACTGTCCCTCCTCTCACTAAGAATGCAGCTTCCAAATGAATCTAAAATGGATGCTGTCCAGGAGGTGGGAGGGTCTGGGAGGGAGGGTCTGCTGCTGATTGGCTGTAATGTGTATTCTGACTGTGAGGTACAGGGTCAACATTTACTCAATGATGACGAATAGGGGGCGGATCGAACATCGCATATGTTCGCCCACCGAGGCGAACGCGAACATGCTATGTTTGCCGGGAACTATTCGCCGGCGAAATATTCGCGACATCACTACTGAACACATATGATGAGTTAATGACAAGGTTTACACTACTGTGCAAACGTTTAAAGCAGGTGTGAAAAAAAGCTGTAAAGTAAAAATGCTTTAAAAAAAAATAAAAAAAAAGTTTTAATAGTTTATTTTTTATCAATTAACAAAATGCAACAACTAACTAAGTGAGTGAAAAGAAGAAAAATCAAAATTAAATCAATATTTGGTGTGACCACCCTTGGCCTTAAAACAGCATAAATGTTTCTAGGTTCACTAGGTGCAAAGTCAGGGATATTGTATGGATATAGTCAGGTGCATGATTAAAGAAGTATACGAAAGAGGTGCTAATGATCATCATACAGGGTTTTCCAGATGTGCTGTCCAAGCTCTTCTAAAGAAGCACAAAGATACAGGCAACATTGAGGACCGTAGATACAGTGGTCAGCCAAGGAAAGAGTGGAACAGATAAAAGACTCATGCTTACTAGGGGTGTGCATTGAGATCTTTTGTTATTATTTATTTTTTATTATTATAATTTATTTGTAGAGCACCAACAGATTCCGCAGCGCTAAAAATTTGTTAGGATCCGAATGCAGAAAAGGTTGTTGCTTACGGGATTCGACTCTCAAAGCCGTATTTATGCTTGTGAAAGTTCAATACATTATGATTGAAATTTGCACAGATATTAGTATGATGAACTATCACAAGAATAAATGTGGCTCAAAAAGAGAAGAATCCCATGAGTGGCTGCCTTCTTCCGCATGCTAATGAAGGATTCAAATGCACAACCCCAACGCTTACTTCCCTTCTCAATTGGAAGATGTCCAGCAGAGCCGTTAGCTCAGAATAAGCAGAAATCAGTCATACCCTGGTGCACCCATCTACTGTCATAAGAAGTCTGGTCAGAGGTGGTCTTCATGGAAGACTTGCAAACAAAAAGCCACACCTCCGACGTGGAATCAAAGCCAAGGGAGTAAACTATGCATAAAAACACAGGAACTGGAGTGTACAAAATCAAAATGGATTGATAAGTCAAAATTGTAAATATTTGGCTGTAGCAGAAGGCAGTTTGTTTGCTGAAGGGCTGAAGAGCGGTACACAAATGAGTGTTTGCAAGCAACAGTGAAGCATGGTGGAGGTTCCTTATAAGCTTGAAGCTACATTTCTGAAAATTAAGTTGGGGATTTGTTCAGATTTAATAATATCCTCAATGCTGAGAAGTGCTAGGCTGATACTTATCCATCATGCAATACCTTAAGGGAGACATCTATTTTGCCCCAAATGCATTCTGCAGCATTACAACCCCATGACTCTACCAGAACTTTTTCTTTGAGTCTTTTTGTGACCTTATCCTGCGCCATCTTTACCTCCCATGGCAAGCATTGTGACTTTTGAGCGCAACACATGTACCTAGTATCATGGTTCATGTGGCGATTACTCTGGCTGCTCTACTTATGCCTCTCTGATTCCTTACAAGCAATATCTGAGGACGCTCTGCAAAAGATACCTGTAAGTAAGGAAATAAAGTACCCAGATGACTATGTGCAAGACAATGTGGTGGATCCCTGCCTTGACTGAATCAGAAACGGACGGTCTGAGGGCGAAACAGTGTTTAAGTATTAAGCTGAGTGTAACGCTGCCGGTATCGAGTCACTTACTGTTCGCATAGATGCACATTATATCAGTATCTCTAAGAATATGGAAAGAAATGTGCCTGGGCATAGTGTTATGCAGCGTGACATGGCCTTGCATTTAGAACCTTCTCTATTCACGGAGGTCCCCGCTGTAAAGAGAGTTACTTCTGGCGTACAAACCCTGGTTTAGCGAATTTCTATTGAGCCACAACAAGCATCGCTGATAGTTAACTCTCCTTTTGCAACACCTGTTTGGAATACTTGGATGGAGACCTTCCTCCCCGGGTCTGTGGAAGATTTGTGTAGGCAGGGGAAACTCTCTCACATCACGATACAGATAAAGTGAACTCTGGATACTTAAACCAGCTGTCAGACGAATCAGCTGCACTTTCCAAGTCAACTATCTATTTTTCTATGGTACTAAATAATATCTGCACAAAACTACATTTACTTTGTTCTTCTGTTTGTCAGGGTGGAAAGGGCCAATGGCATATGGACTTTCAGCCTAAGAGAGGTGTTGGTTATATTGTTATAAGCATGTTTTAATTGATTACCGGTCAAAAGCTTGAAAGGTTTATTATTGTTCTTGTTACCCATTACCAGCTTCTATACTCATCAGATTTTAAGTTCTACACAGGGAAGTACTCATTGTTGAATTATATTTTTCAACTAATCCTTATTGAATGTGCCTTCTATTATGATTGATGCTGCTACTTCTTACCGGGCATATAGTTTTAGCCACCTAACATATGTATACTTACATATGCCTATTATTCTTATTAATTTTTTTCCCATTCTATTATTTTGTGATGACTGCATTGTCTATAATGTATCTAGTAATGTAGTACCCTCTTCTTGGTGCTAGAATACTCACATTAGCACTAGTGCCCTTTTGTTAGTGTTGGAATGCTTACATTAGTTCTATGTATCCTTTGACCAATACCCAAATACTGAATTAAAGGGACACTGAACCCCAAAAAATTATTTCGTGATTCAGATAGATCATGCAATTTTAAGCAACTTTGTAATTTACTCCTATTGTCAATTTTTCTTCATTTTCTTGCTATCTTTATTTGAAAAAGAAGACATCTAAGCTAAGGAGCCAGCCAATTTTTGTTTCAGTACACTGGATATCACTTGTTTATTGGTGGGTGAATTTATCAGCAAGAACAACCTAGGTTGTTCACCAAAAATGGGGCGGCATCTAAATTTACATTTTTGCTTCTCAAATAAATAATAGGAGTAAATTGGAAAGTTGCTTAAAATTGCATGCTCTATCTGAATCACGAAAGAAAAAAATTGGGTTCAGTGTCCCTTTAAGTTTTAAAATTGGGAAATGTGTGGAGTTGTTCTCTAAGAGAGTAAGTTGGGGTTTCTATAATAAACTTAAATGGATATGGAACCCACATTTTTTTATCATGATTCAGAAAGAGCATGCAAATTTAAAAATCTTTCTAATTTACTTCAATTACCAATTTTTATTTGTTCTCTTGGTATCTTTTGTTAAAAATATATATGATTAGGCTCATTTCTGGAGCCCTATTTGGCAGCGGTTTTGCAAGAATGTTATCCATTTGCAAGAACACTAGATGATAGTACTATTTCCTGCCATGTAGTGCTTCAGATGCCTACTTAGGTGCCTCTTCAACACATAATATCATGGGAATTAAGCAAATTTGAAACTAAAAGTAAATTGGAATCTTTTTTTTAAAATGGTATGCTCTGTCCGAATCAAAAACAGAATTTATGTTTACCTGATAAATTACTTTCTCCAACGGTGTGTCCGGTCCACGGCGTCATCCTTACTTGTGGGATATTCTCTTCCCCAACAGGAAATGGCAAAGAGCCCAGCAAAGCTGGTCACATGATCCCTCCTAGGCTCCGCCTACCCCAGTCATTCGACCGACGTTAAGGAGGAATATTTGCATAGGAGAAACCATATGATACCGTGGTGACTGTAGTTAAAGAAAATAAATTATCAGACCTGATTAAAAAACCAGGGCGGGCCGTGGACCGGACACACCGTTGGAGAAAGTAATTTATCAGGTAAACATAAATTCTGTTTTCTCCAACATAGGTGTGTCCGGTCCACGGCGTCATCCTTACTTGTGGGAACCAATACCAAAGCTTTAGGACACGGATGAAGGGAGGGAGCAAATCAGGTCACCTAAATGGAAGGCACCACGGCTTGCAAAACCTTTCTCCCAAAAATAGCCTCAGAAGAAGCAAAAGTATCAAACTTGTAAAATTTGGTAAAAGTGTGCAGTGAAGACCAAGTCGCTGCCCTACATATCTGATCAACAGAAGCCTCGTTCTTGAAGGCCCATGTGGAAGCCACAGCCCTAGTGGAATGAGCTGTGATTCTGTCAGGAGGCTGCCGTCCGGCAGTCACATAAGCCAATCTGATGATGCTTTTAATCCAAAAAGAGAGAGAGGTAGAAGTTGCTTTTTGACCTCTCCTTTTACCAGAATAAACAACAAACAAGGAAGATGTTTGTCTAAAATCCTTTGTAGCATCTAAATAGAATTTTAGAGCGCGAACAACATCCAAATTGTGCAACAAACGTTCCTTCTTCGAAACTGGTTTCGGACACAAAGAAGGCACGACTATCTCCTGGTTAATGTTTTTGTTAGAAACAACTTTCGGAAGAAAACCAGGTTTAGTACGTAAAACCACCTTATCTGCATGGAACACCAGATAAGGAGGAGAACACTGCAGAGCAGATAATTCTGAAACTCTTCTAGCAGAGGAAATTGCAACCAAAAACAAAACTTTCCAAGATAATAACTTGATATCAACGGAATGTAAGGGTTCAAACGGAACCCCCTGAAGAACTGAAAGAACTAAGTTGAGACTCCAAGGAGGAGTCAAAGGTTTGTAAACAGGCTTGATTCTAACCAGAGCCTGAACAAAGGCTTGAACATCTGGCACAGCTGCCAGCTTTTTGTGAAGTAACACAGACAAGGCAGAAATCTGTCCCTTCAAGGAACTTGCAGATAATCCTTTCTCCAATCCTTCTTGAAGAAAGGATAGAATCTTAGGAATCTTTACCTTGTCCCAAGGGAATCCTTTAGATTCACACCAACAGATATATTTTTTCCATATTTTGTGGTAAATTTTTCTAGTTACAGGCTTTCTGGCCTGAACAAGAGTATCAATAACAGAATCTGAGAACCCTCGTTTTGATAAGATCAAGCGTTCAATCTCCAAGCAGTCAGCTGGAGTGAGACCAGATTCGGATGTTCGAACGGACCTTGAACAAGAAGGTCTCGTCTCAAAGGTAGCTTCCATGGTGGAGCCGATGACATATTCACCAGATCTGCATACCAAGTCCTGCGTGGCCACGCAGGAGCTATCAAGATCACCGACGCCCTCTCCTGATTGATCCTGGCTACCAGCCTGGGGATGAGAGGAAACGGCGGGAATACATAAGCTAGTTTGAAGGTCCAAGGTGCTACTAGTGCATCTACTAGAGTCGCCTTGGGATCCCTGGATCTGGACCCGTAGCAAGGAACCTTGAAGTTCTGACGAGAGGCCATCAGATCCATGTCTGGAATGCCCCACAGTTGAGTAATTTGGGCAAAGATTTCCGGATGGAGTTCCCACTCCCCCGGATGTAATGTCTGACGACTCAGAAAATCCGCTTCCCAATTTTCCACTCCTGGGATGTGGATTGCAGACAGGTGGCAGGAGTGAGTCTCCGCCCATTGAATGATTTTGGTCACTTCTTCCATCGCCAGGGAACTCCTTGTTCCCCCCTGATGGTTGATGTACGCAACAGTCGTCATGTTGTCTGATTGAAACCGTATGAACTTGGCCTTTGCTAGCTGAGGCCAAGCCTTGAGAGCATTGAATATCGCTCTCAGTTCCAGAATATTTATCGGTAGAAGAGATTCTTCCCGAGACCAAAGACCCTGATCTTTCAGGGGTCCCCAGACCGCGCCCCAGCCCATCAGACTGGCGTCGGTCGTGACAATGACCCACTCTGGTCTGCGGAAGGTCATCCCTTGTGACAGGTTGTCCAGGGACAGCCACCAACGGAGTGAGTCTCTGGTCCTCTGATTTACTTGTATCTTCGGAGACAAGTCTGTATAGTCCCCATTCCACTGACTGAGCATGCACAGTTGTAATGGTCTTAGATGAATGCGCGCAAAAGGAACTATGTCCATTGCCGCTACCATCAAACCTATTACTTCCATGCACTGCGCTATGGAAGGAAGAGGAACGGAATGAAGTGTTTGACAAGAGTTTAGAAGTTTTGTTTTTCTGGCCTCTGTCAGAAAAATCCTCATTTCTAAGGAGTCTATTATTGTTCCCAAGAAGGGAACCCTTGTCGACGGGGATAGAGAACTCTTTTCCACGTTCACTTTCCATCCGTGAGATCTGAGAAAGGCCAGGACTATGTCCGTGTGAGCCTTTGCTTGAGGAAGGGACGACTCTTGAATCAGAATGTCGTCCAAGTAAGGAACTACTGCAATGCCCCTTGGTCTTAGTGCCGCTAGAAGGGACCCTAGTACCTTTGTGAAAATCCTTGGAGCAGTGGCTAATCCGAAAGGAAGCGCCACGAACTGGTAATGCTTGTCCAGGAATGCGAACCTTAGGAACCGATGATGTTCCTTGTGGATAGGAATATGTAGATACGCATCCTTTAAATCCACCGTGGTCATGAATTGACCTTCCTGGATGGAAGGAAGAATTGTTCGAATGGTTTCCATTTTGAACGATGGAACCTTGAGAAACTTGTTTAAGATCTTGAGATCTAAGATTGGTCTGAACGTTCCCTCTTTTTTGGGAACTACGAACAGATTGGAGTAGAACCCCATCCCTTGTTCTCCTAATGGAACAGGATGAATCACTCCCATTTTTAACAGGTCTTCTACACAATGTAAGAATGCCTGTCTCTTTATGTGGTCTGAAGACAATTGAGACCTGTGGAACCTCCCCCTTGGGGGAAGCCCCTTGAATTCCAGAAGATAACCTTGGGAGACTATTTCTAGTGCCCAAGGATCCAGAACATCTCTTGCCCAAGCCTGAGCGAAGAGAGAGAGTCTGCCCCCCACCAGATCCGGTCCCGGATCGGGGGCCAACATTTCATGCTGTCTTGGTAGCAGTGGCAGGTTTCTTGGCCTGCTTTCCCTTGTTCCAGCCTTGCATTGGTCTCCAGGCTGGCTTGGCTTGAGAAGTATTACCCTCTTGCTTAGAGGACGTAGCACTTGGGGCTGGTCCGTTTCTACGAAAGGGACGAAAATTAGGTTTATTTTTGGCCTTGAAAGACCTATCCTGAGGAAGGGCGTGGCCCTTACCCCCAGTGATATCAGAGATAATCTCTTTCAAGTCAGGGCCAAACAGCGTTTTCCCCTTGAAAGGAATGTTAAGTAGTTTGTTCTTGGAAGACGCATCCGCTGACCAAGATTTCAACCAAAGCGCTCTGCGCGCCACAATAGCAAACCCAGAATTCTTCGCCGCTAACCTAGCCAATTGCAAAGTGGCGTCTAGGGTGAAAGAATTAGCCAATTTGAGAGCACGGATTCTGTCCATAATCTCCTCATAAGGAGGAGAATCACTATCGATCGCCTTTACTAGCTCATCGAACCAGAAACACGCGGCTGTAGTGACAGGGACAATGCATGAAATTGGTTGTAGAAGGTAACCTTGCTGAACAAACATCTTTTTAAGCAAACCTTCTAATTTTTTATCCATAGGATCTTTGAAAGCACAACTATCTTCTATGGGTATAGTGGTGCGTTTGTTTAAAGTAGAAACCGCTCCCTCGACCTTGGGGACTGTCTGCCATAAGTCCTTTCTGGGGTCGACCATAGGAAACAATTTTTTAAATATGGGGGGAGGGACGAAAGGTATACCGGGCCTTTCCCATTCTTTATTTACAATGTCCGCCACCCGCTTGGGTATAGGAAAAGCATCTGGGAGCCCCGGGACCTCTAGGAACTTGTCCATTTTACATAGTTTCTCTGGGATGATCAAATTCTCACAATCATCCAGAGTGGATAATACCTCCTTAAGCAGAGCGCGGAGATGTTCCAACTTAAATTTAAATGTAATCACATCGGGTTCAGCTTGTTGAGAAATTTTCCCTGAATCTGAAATTTCTCCCTCAGACAAAACCTCCCTGGCCCCCTCAGACTGGTGTAGGGGCATTTCAGAACCATTATCATCAGCGTCCTCATGCTCTTCAGTATCTAAAACAGAGCAGTCGCGCTTACGCTGATAAGTGGGCATTTTGGCTAAAATGTTTTTGATAGAATTATCCATTACAGCCGTTAATTGTTGCATAGTAAGGAGTATTGGCGCGCTAGATGTACTAGGGGCCTCCTGAGTGGGCAAGACTGGTGTAGACGAAGGAGGGAATGATGCAGTACCATGCTTACTCCCCTCACTTGAGGAATCATCTTGGGCATCATTTTCAGTGTCACATAAATCACATCTATTTAAATGAGAAGGAACCTTGGCTTCCCCACATTCAGAACACAGTCTATCTGGTAGTTCAGACATGTTAAACAGGCATAAACTTGATAAAGTACAAAAAACGTTTTAAAATAAAACCGTTACTGTCACTTTAAATTTTAAACTGAACACACTTTATTACTGCAATTGCGAAAAAGTATGAAGGAATTGTTCAAAATTCACCAAAATTTCACCACAGTGTCTTAAAGCCTTAAAAGTATTGCACACCAAATTTGGAAGCTTTAACCCTTAAAATAACGGAACCGGAGCCGTTTTTATCTTTAACCCCTTTACAGTCCCTGGTATCTGCTTTGCTGAGACCCAACCAAGCCCAAAGGGGAATACGATACCAAATGACGCCTTCAGAAAGTCTTTTCTATGTATCAGAGCTCCTCACACATGCGACTGCATGTCATGCTTCTCAAAAACAAGTGCGCAATACCGGCGCGAAAATGAGGCTCTGCCTATGATTAGGGAAAGCCCCTAGAGAATAAGGTGTCTAAAACAGTGCCTGCCGATATTATTTTACAAAAATACCCAGATTAAATGATTCCTCAAGGCTAAATATGTGTATATATGAATCGATTTAGCCCAGAAAATGTCTACAGTCTTAATAAGCCCTTGTGAAGCCCTTATTTACTGTCTGAATAAAAATGGCTTACCGGATCCCATAGGGAAAATGACAGCTTCCAGCATTACATCGTCTTGTTAGAATGTGTCATACCTCAAGCAGCAAAAGACTGCTCACTGTTCCCCCAACTGAAGTTAATTCCTCTCAACAGTCCTGTGTGGAACAGCCATGGATTTTAGTAACGGTTGCTAAAATCATTTTCCTCTTACAAACAGAAATCTTCATCTCTTTTCTGTTTCAGAGTAAATAGTACATACCAGCACTATTTTAAAATAACAAACTCTTGATTGAATAATAAAAACTACAGTTAAACACTAAAAAACTCTAAGCCATCTCCGTGGAGATGTTGCCTGTACAACGGCAAAGAGAATGACTGGGGTAGGCGGAGCCTAGGAGGGATCATGTGACCAGCTTTGCTGGGCTCTTTGCCATTTCCTGTTGGGGAAGAGAATATCCCACAAGTAAGGATGACGCCGTGGACCGGACACACCTATGTTGGAGAAATAGAAATGTTTTGGGTTTCATATCTATTTAATAGCTGCAAACGTGCCCATCTTTTACTAGATTACTTACATCAGTATTATGTAGCCCTTATGAGCGATTCTACCAATTTACTTTTATTTTCTTTGGAATATAGAACATGATTTCATCCTAAACTTTATAAGTAATATTTACATTGCTGATACTGTAGCTTATGTTGTAGTAATACACAACAGTTTTTGGATATTTGACCTATATCTCAATATTGGAATATCTTTTACTTTAAGAACCAAGTGGAGTACCGCTTTTAAAGACTTGGTTATTTATAACAAATTTAACAACTGTTTTTTGTTATAATTTATATGACCATTAGCTACAGCCTACTTAAAGGATCAGTACACTCAGTGCAATAGATTTCAGTAGCAACAATTGCGCAGTTTAAATGAATAAAAAAACTGTACAGTGAAGAATATTTTTTTTAAATTATGTAAAGTCCACTGCTTCATTCATTACTTGTGGGGATTAAGAACCTGGCCACCAGGAGGAGGCAAAGACATCCCAGCCAAAGGCTTACATACCTCCCCCACTCCCCTCATCCCCCAGTCATTCTTTGCCTTTCGTCACAGGGGTTCTCAGAGAGAGTGATTGATACTCTCATTCAGGCCAGGAAACCGGTCACTCATCTATCATAAGGTGTGGAGGACCTATTTATCCTGGTGTGAGGAACATGGATATCCCTGGCATAAGATTAGGGTATCCAGGATTCTGGCTTTTCTTCAAGATGGTCTGGAGAAGGGCCTTGCCGCTAGTTCCTTAAAGAGACAGATTTTGGCCTTATCGGTTCTGTTATACAAGAAGCTAGCGGAGCTTCCTGATATTCAGTCCTTTGTTCAGGCTCTGTCCAGAATCAGACCGGTTTTTAGACCTTCGGATCCTCCTTGGAGCTTGAACTTGGTTCTTAAGGTTTTGCAGAGGACTCCGTTTGAGCCTATGCATGCACTTGACATTAAGATTAGTTCCTGGAAGGTTCTGTTTCTTCTGGCGATTGCGTCGGCTTGCAGAGCCTCTTCCACTTCACTGTCCTTTTGGTTGAGGAGCATGATCCGTTTAGCCTATGAAATAGCGGGACATAAGCCTCCTCCGAGGATTACTGCTCACTCAACTAGGGCCGTGGGCTTTTCTTGGGCCTTTAGGAATGAAGCCTCTGTGGAGCAGATTTGTAAGGCGGCTACTTGGTCTTCCTTACATACTTTTGCAAAATTTTACAAATTTGATGTTTTTGCTTCGGCGGAAGTGGTTTTTGGGAGAAAGGTTCTGCAGGCTGTTGTGCACTTAGTATAGGGTCCACCTCCTTTTACCCTCCTGTTTTTTTCATTCAGTGTCCTCTAGAGCTTGGGTATTTGTTCCCACAAGTAATGAATGAAGCAGTGGACTCTCCTCCCATTAAGATGGAAAACATAAATTATGCTTACCTGATAATTTCATTTCCATCTGTGGGAGGAGAGTCCACTGCTCCCGTGGATGGACCTAAATTTTATTCTTCTTCTTCTAGCACCATTTATACCCTGATATTTCTCCTACTGGTCCTTGTTTCCTTGGTAGAATGACTGGAGGATGAGGGGAGTGGGGGAGGTATTTAAGCCTTTGGCTGGGTGTCTTTGCCTCCTCCTGGTGGCCAGGTTCTTAATTCCCACAATTAATGAATGAAGCAGTGGACTTTCCTCCCACAGATGGAAATGAAATTACCAGGTAAGCATAATTTATGCTTTTTACCTTTTTCCACACTGCTTATCCATGCAGCTCGACAACCGTGGAACACCCAGAGAAAAGAGCTGGACTACCACGCTCTGTTACCCCGCCCCGCAGCCAATCAAAACCATTTATTTGAATTAGATTGTATTTCAAATGCCCAATTGTCAGTAGCACCCCACAACGTCAATGCTGCACGCGCACGCGATCGTGGTCACGCTTAATGCATTACTTTAGATGGAGCATCTCATCAAAACGGAGCACCAGAATACAATCACACAGAGAATTACGTTTATATTACTATATAGGTGCACATCAATGATTCATGTTTGTGCTACGTGTTCAGTGAGGCAGGCAGGACTGGTGCAGTCATGTAGCACAAACATGAATCATTGATGTGCACCCATATAGTAATATAAAAGGAAAATATGGTAGATAATTACTTGGTTTAGTCATTGTTATTACTTAATCTTCTATAAGGGGAGGATAGGGAATGTTTGTCCCAGGTGGTAAGTATAACCCAGTGGCCCAGGTAATCAGGTGTGTCGCACCTTCTCTACCAAATACAGTGCTACTTGGTCACAGTCACAAAGGATGAGGTGGGACTGCTCTAGTATGAAGCAGAAAATTACAAAACCCTGCAGGTCTAAAAATGATAGTACAGTGCAGCAGATGTACACTAAGAGAACCACTAGGCTGTCTGTGCCTGCACCGTTCCCGATTTCACCAGTGATAACAGCCCAGGGAGCAATCGCCACCCTGACCATAGCCCAGTTCACCAATCTTCCATGTTTCATATAGTCAACATGACACACAAATAGAAAGCTGATATTACATAATTATAGTCTTATATGCAGACTGTAAGTTGTTTACAGGACAAAACAAATGTATAGTTAAATATTAAAAATGTGTCTGGTACTTGGTAAATCTGTCCATGAACCTCAAAGAGCTCAATTATTTTCACTAGTTGAGTTTGGTCATAAGAGTGCTGGTCTACTTTCTTGATACCAGTATATTGTAACATATACGCTAAGCAAGCAAAGGGTTTCCCCACATATGGAATTAGTATCATCCACAGATAACTAAGTGACTGGTGTGGGGCTGCAGTGTGCTTTTTGTCTCCTTTTGGAAAGCAAGAAAGATCTCACAGTTGAACACGGACAAGCTTATTATTTAGAGCATGTCCGTGTTCACACTAGCGGTAACGTCACCATGGGGGCTGGAGCATGCACAGAAGGGACTCTGCTCGAGTGGCTGCGCGGCCAGAAATTAGACAAGTGGGTATTCTTACCAGCCCATGAAAACGGAACTTTGCTAAATAAAAATCTAATGTTACAAGAAGTTTTAAGACACAAAAAAACCCCACACGTTTTATTTTGGACAGATAAATTCAATAAAATTCGGTCTTCGTTTGGGTAACCTGTCCCTTTAACATTAGAAGACTTTTTTCTTTTGTGTACCAACAGCATTGTTGTGTTTTGTTTATTTACCTTTTATATAGTCGCCTAGGGACTTTTCAGTGACATTAAAAGGTTTGTTCTCTAATTCCCTTTTTAGTTATAATAGGAATTCAACCTTATAAAGGGGATCTGCTTTGTCAATATCTCTCACATCTATTAAAATTATTCCATTTTAATTTTTTAGGTAAATGGGTTTTGTTTTTTTTACTCATTTCATTGATGGACTGAGGAAAGATAATAGTCTGTTCTCTATTTCCCGTGTTCATTGCAATTGTTCTGTTAATATTTACAGAATACCTTTCAATCACCTAGATTACAAGTTTTGCGTTGCGGCTTTTAACGCTGAAGAAATGGCAATCAGCGTAAAAAGCAGTAACGGCACTATTGGGAGTCGTGTCGGTATAGCTATACCGCAAGCATTTTAGCCTGTAACGCAACATCAATCCCGCACTCCAAAAAATGATTTTTTTTGCATGGGATTTCCATAGCGCTGGTATTACAGGTTGTGTGTTCAGGCTAAAAAGCTTGTATTACAGCCTATACCGACACAAACCATACCGCCATCTGAGAGCAGTAGTTATGGATTTTGTGTAACAAAAATGTTTCACAAAACTCATAACTAA